>NC_070632.1:4753674-4807142 GCF_947347685.1 Pleuronectes platessa
GAGAGAGAGAGAGGGAGAGAGAGAGAGGGAGAGAGAGAGAGAGAGAGAGATCACTTTTGAAGAGTTTTAATCTACATTGATAAAGAATGAAGAAATTTCTCTCTCTGCCTTTTTGCTGAAACCCAGGAACCTCAAGTAGAAAAGGACACACACACACACACACACACACACACACACACATACACACGCACACACACACACACACACATACACACACACACACACACACACACACACACACACACACACACACACACACACACACACAATCCTATTACCCTGAACAATCAGGTTCTAGTATTGATTGGATTGAACATTCTTAGGTGGTTGAATAGATCAAGATTTTAACATTAGGTTTAAAGTATTAAAAATCATATTAACAGTGTATGAAGTGTTTGATCCGACCTGCAGAGTACAGTTGGTTGTAGGTGTGGAGCTGCACGGCTGCAAAGGGACAATAACCTATTTACCCAGTTCCCAGCTGTGTCCATATTTGCTAATTCTTTTACTTCTTTCCTCCACCGGGACAATAATGGAATCTAATCGTACAGGTTGGAGAGCAAATAGAACAGAAACGAAGAAGAAACTAAAATCTGGGAAATGACGCATCAATTTGAAGGCAACTGAAACTAAAATACTTTATGGTTATCAAGTAATTAGATTAACAGAAGATTGAAATACTTGAAGCTTTAGTTTTTGATTTGCTCTTAAATTAGTTTTTGTTCTCAGACATAAATCAGCATTTTTATTGGATGATGGATTTAAAAAGTTCATATGAAAAATATGGACTTTGTTGTGCAAAGATTTTTATCCTCAAAAGGCCAAACAAATAAAAAGTGAGTGTGTAGGTTTTGTTCTTGCAGATTATCGATTATAGATCTGATTCTTTCTGGTTAATTGGTAAATTAAATGATAAATGTTGTAAATTCCGACCTAAGAGAATGAATGAAGTTTTACACATGTGTGTTTCTGATCTCAGTTCTGCGTTTGAACCCCCCCCCCCCCCCCCCCACGGTCCACCCTCCTCCATCATAAAGTTGAAAGAGCGTCATCTGCTTCACATTCACTCCTCCTCCACATGACCACTAATGTCTCTTTGTCTCTTTCTGCCTCTTTTCACTCGTTTCTCTCTCTCTCTCTCTCTGCTCGCTCTTGTTTACTGTTTATATGTTTGTGTGTAGACTTGCATACGTCAGTGTGGCGCCAGCGTCTCATCGGCATGCAGGGGCAGTGCTGCAAACACACTCACTGTGCACACACACACACACACACAGACACACACACACACAGATATGCATAGAGACTACCTTCCAAACCTGATTCCTGCGGGTTACCAGTATTATTATTATTAATAATCTCACTGTCCAGAGTCACATCCTCAGATATGACTTTTCCAGCAGCAGACGATCTGGAACGGAGACGGTTTCCAAACCACATCTCGACTTTTTCTCCTGACTGAAAAAACAGTTTGTGCCCAGAACGCTCGACTCGGTTAAGTTCCCTTCACTTTGACACTGAAGTGAAAACGTGATGTGAGCATAATGAGCATCAGCAGTAGCTGCTCCTGAGCTGCTGACATGTTAATCAGTTGAACATGTCTCACCAGTAGCGCTCCTCGCTCAAGATCCCTTCACTTTACTTTGGACCTATTTTCAAAAAGCTGTGGTGCATTAGGCGCAGCGTCAGCGGTTAACATCTGAAGAGAGGGAGAATGACCAGTATCAGTGTTTTCCTGCAGGAGACTGGACGAGTGAAAAGCCTTTTATCAGGAAGCGCGACGAGCGTTTGACAGATTCAGAGTGAAATGGTGCGGTCACTTAAGAGAGAGAGGGAGAAATGAGCGAGTACGTGCACAGCTGCAAATTGAAACTCCGTCTGCGTGGATGGTAAAAACTTTACGGACGATGGAGCGAGCATGCAGCTGTAAAATGCATAAACTGATTCAAACACCTGGTTAGAGATCTCCAATGTTGTTATGTAGCGGGACAAATAAGAATATGGTGGACCGCCATAGTTTCAATAGTGAAGAGGAAACACCAGTTTGATTTGGAGAAAAATTAAATGGAACCTAAATTTACCTTTTTGCATGAAATGCTATTTTAGACAGGAACAGACGTTTTATCACTAAGCTAAAAGCCACCAGAGCCCATTGAGGAAAAACAGTAGTTTTACTCCACAGAACAAAGAGCTGCTGGTCTCACTGCCTCAATCGGTCAGTTTGTTTGTGTTATTGTGTAAACATGAGGTCGTCGCAGACACACACAACAACACAAACTGCAGTCTGTTGAATCTAAGGCCGTCTATTCTACAACTCATGTCCAGTAAAGGGTTAACGCTCGCTATCAAGTTAGCAGCTAGCACTAAAATTAACCTCCGCCACAGCTGGCTCCCATTAGCACTGTGCTTCTGCTCTCCCCCCCATTTCCCCGCACACACACACACACACACACACACACACACACACACACACACAGTATATTTTATCCGCCAAGTTCAACCTGGCTGCGCTACCCTTTTGGTTTGGCACCGTCTGTGTTTGGAAAACGAAGGCGGGAGAGAGGGACGGATGGAGGGGGGGGGGGGGGGGGGAGTGAATGGAGGGAGGATGGGAGAGAACGAGGGAGGAGATGATCGACGGAGGGAGCAGGGGGGATGCACGGTGGGAACGAGGATGCATGCAGGGAAACACAAGGAGTGGAAAGAGGGAAGAAGGGAGGGATGGAGGAGAGAGACGTGCAGCATGGACGTGCATATAAAATGCCACAAGAAAAATAAACAGAGGAAGGAGCCGGGGAATCGGAGAGAGAGAAAAACATGTGGGGGAAAGTAATAAAAAAGAAAGAGAGACGGGGCCAGAGCGGCAGCCTGGGTCTGAATCCCAGCTCGTGAGCTACTGTCTCATCCTTCTCTGCCTCTCTTCACTTTATCGTTCAGTCACTGTCTTTTAATCAGATTCCCCACCACTGTTACTGGGAACGACTACTGGTCATTCGTTTGTTCTCTGGTCTCGCAGAAAAGAAGTCGATGAAAGCGTGGAGAGAAAAAAGCCAAGCATTTAAAAAAGGATAAAAATTGTATTTAAACAGTTTTAGGTGACATGGAATATTTTGGCAAACAATAAAAAAGCTCTATTGTGTTGCAAAAGCTCGAAATGGCCCCATGCATCAGAGATCTGTGTGTGTCTGTGTGTGTATTTGTGTGTGTGTGAAGTAATTAAGAGAAAAAGTTGCAACGTACACAAGATTTCTGCCCTGGTTTGACAGTTGTATTCTGCAGGGAGGTCCAGAGGTAGCAGTGGCATGGTGTGTGTGTGTGTGTGTGTATGTATGTTTGTTTGTTTGTGTGTTAAAAATATACACTAAACAAACAATTAAAGGCTCTGCACTGGCTCTGCCGCGCTGAGGGAAGTTGTCTCAACATCTTTTTACAGTGCAGTGCACTCATGAAAACACGTCCTGCACTCGCCTGTCATGTTTCATTCGAGAGGGACATGAAAGGACATCACAGAGACGAACGAGAGACACATTCAACTTGTGTCTCGTGTTTGGAGGAGGATGAAAACAAACACAAGTTACTGTGAGGAGCATGACTTTTGTTTTTCAGTTCAAGAGATGATTGTGGAGGAAAAGAGCACATGACAGAGATGTTTATGAGAATCCTAAGATGTGTGTGCGTGTGTTTGTGTGTGTGTGTGTGTCTGTGTGTAACTGCTAGCCTCATTAAAACTAGCATCATTGAGGTGACAAAGAAGATGATGTTGTCGAAAATACTCACACGCGCATTCTTTTTGTCTTTGTCTGACACCTATAAACACACACACAGACACACACCTTTACCAACTATCAGAGCACTTGTGTTAAATAATTAACAGTGTGTGAGATTAGTCCGTCAGCCCTGGGCCACGGAGGTCTATTGATTTTCCCAGAATGCATTTTTAATGAGCTGCCAGCCGGCATTCATTTCAGCTGGCCATTGTCCGTGGACGGCCTTCTGACACACACGCACACAAACACACACACACACCCACACACACAAACACACACACACACACACACACAAAGACACACACTCACACACACACTTAGCACCAGGGGAGACAATTAACATACACATAAACACAGCAGCAGCTCCACTGTGTTGTGGATGTCACTGTGACAACAGCAGCAAACTAACTTCCTCTGAGCTCTTTACGTTGTTTCACTTTGTCTTGAAATGTTTTTCCTCATTGATCCGTTGTGCGACAGGAAGCTCAGCAATGATTTGACCAGTGTGACCAGTTTGACCAGATCAAGATGAATTGTTCCCTTTACTTTGACTTTGTGGAGGTGAACAAGGCCCCACATCAATCTGCCCTCTGTCGAGAGCTGTGGGCTCTAATGAGACTCACACGTGTGATCAGGAGAACGAGGCTTTACGTTGTCACTCTGAAACTCACACAAAGCATTTTTGTTGTCTTTGTGTTGGACTGATTTTAACAAAAATGAAAGAGGAACGGAAAGCAAAAGAGTAGGAGGAGACGGACGTGTTTCTGCAAATGCTGTTTTCTGTCTAGCATCGAGTTGGGATGAACCAAGGTCACATGACTAAAGAGGTGCTGTGGGGGATTCAGTCACAACATCTCTTTTCACCTTCCATCTGCTGCAACTCAGACTGTGTGACCTTTGCAACAGGTGAAGGGGGAATGGAGAGACAATGTGTGTGTGTTCGTCACCTGTGTGTGTGTGTGTGTGTGTGTGTGTGTCTGTGAGAGGGTGTGTGGATGTGTTGCACTCGTCCTACCTTTCCAGTCTCTCTTTCAAAGTCGACATATTCCCTCGTGGGAACCTGTCGCTGGTCTCCATGCACGTTGGCTGGGAAGAACTGGAGAGAGAGGTTGGTGCCTGTAGCTACAAATGCCTGGAGAGAGAGAGGGGGGGGGGGGGGGGGGGGGGGGTGGGGAGAGAGGGGGAGGAGTCAGTTATGAGTGACAAGCTTAAAATTAAAAAACTTAAAGCTGCCTCAGGCTATTTTTACCCCACATTACCACTAGGGGGCAGAAAGATTACAAAAGCAAACACAAGAGTGACACGAGATATTTTGTGGAAACTGTGACTCAAAAAAATAAAACGTACAATTAAACAGAGAGAAAACCAACATCGTCACAATCCCATTAGTGGATTTCTAGTCACTGGATTAATAAACATCAATGTTGAGGCCAAAATACATGTATCGCCCCCCTGGTGGCTGGCTGCAGTATAGCTCCCAAACGTCACCTCCTCCACGTTTGCAGAACGGCTTCATAAAGGTCTAATGAAGGATTATAGTGGAATTGCACAGGTATATATGGAATATTCAATTTTTTGGGAGTTTGACTCAAACTTCACTAAAAGTCAAGTTGCTTTGATCTGGGAAATTCCTTTTACAAATGTTCTGTCTCGCGAGGTCGTCCATCTTTATGGAGATTATACAGTGAACTGCCCGGAGAGACACTTTTGAATATTTTAGTTGAGTTGCAGCAGATAATTAAGAAAAATTGTTTTCAGATGGTTGTTGCAAAACTAACTGAATGTTTGAATAAGTTTAAATATCATATTTGGGTCTGGAAGGGTTTAAACTTGACAGAGTTTACATAACTCCCCCCCCCCCCCCCCCCCCCCACACACACACACCCTGTGTTTCTTCTCGTACTAACCGCTCTTTTCTTAAAACAAAAGCTCAGAGTGAACTCCTGCTCCCGTCACACACATGTAATCACATCATAATGTAGCTTTTACTCCTTTTCATATTTCTGTAAAATGACTCTCAAGATAAACACACACAGAGACACACACAGACACACACACACACACACACGTCCGACATAGAGAAACATAAATAAAATTAAAATCAATAGAAACCATTTCTCTATTGCAGTCAGAAAGCAATGAATTACAGAGAGACAGAAAATCAAGTTAGAAATGGCTGTTTTTTTAATGCATGTGTGTCTTTCTGTGTGTGTGTGTGTGTGTGTTTGTGTGTGTGTGTGTGTGCTGTGTTGTCTTTGCTGGGACAGATCAATACTAAGGGCATTAGGGCTGCGACTGAAGCTAGAAGCATATGAATTATGCACCCTGTCAAATCTGTTCCTCATCAGAGAGAGAGAGAGAGAGAGAGAGAGAGCATGAAAGAGAAACACTGGATGAAGGAGAGAGCAACACCGAGCGGAAGAAGAAGAAGAAGAAGAAGAAGAAGAAGAAGAAGAAGAAGAAGAAGAAGAAGAAGAAGCAGAAGAAGAAGAAGAGAGGCATAAAGGAGGGAGAAAGCTGAAAATATTAAGTGTGTACATGGACACACAAAGAAGAAATGTCTCACACACCCATGTACACACACACACACACACACACTGAAACGAGAGCGCAGAGAACACCCGAGTCATCGTTTCTGCTGTATTTAAAGTATTGGATTACAACCATCTGATACCAATTTGCTGCCTACTACTGCTGGAAAAGAAAGAGAGGGAAGGAGAGTCTGAGGGAGGAGAGAGAGAGAGAGAGAGGGAGAGAGATGGAGGGAAACACAGAGACAAAGGAGGAGGAAGAAAAAGTGAGTGAAGCGGAGAGAAACGAAAAAGAGGAAGAGGGACCAGGGGAAAGACGACATGATGAATGTAAAGAAAGTAGAGAGAGAGAGAGAAAGGACATGGAAGTGAGATGAAGAGAAGACGAAGGAGAAGAGAGCAAAGGAAATGAAATAAAATAAAGTAAAAAGAGAGAGAGAGAGACAGAGAGAGAGAGAGAGAGAGAGAGAGACGCAGCGCAGCATGAAAATCAATAGTAGTTTAGAGAGTGACTCATCTCTAATGAGCTGAGCAGAAGGAAATTTATTTTTGAATTATCGTCTCATTTATCAAATCGAACCTGAACATTATAGAGTCGCCCTGTGATTCCAGCCACAAGCGTGTGTGTGTGTGTGCGTGTGTGTGTGTGTGTGTTTGTGTGTGTGTGTGATGTTTTCTGTTTCCTAGAAACTGGCGAAAACTTTTATTTTACATGATAAAGTACAAACATTATTTATTCTAAAACCAGACATATTATATGGTGTACATAAAACATGCAGCCTGATCAGTATAAAGACATAAAGTCCGTCCATTTACTTTGTTAATAAATCTCTTAAAAACACAATTAAAGGCTAAACAATGTAAAGACAACTGTTTACACAGTGTTTCTGCTTTAATTAAAGTATTAAGTGTTTAAAGTCTCTTTAACAGCTCTTTAAGTTATTTACTTAACCAGTTTCTTCTTCTCTTAAAAACCTGCACATCTGCTATTACTACATGCAAGACAGAAAACTAAATCTACAGTTGTATGATTAATTAATCTTTATCTGATAACAAGTCCTGTCTGTGGGGCAACACAGATGTCCAGATGTCTTTTATGGAATATAAAAATACTCTCTCCTAAACACTACATGCTAATCAATGTCTGCCTTGTTTTTTTCCCCACAATAAAAGTTCAATTTACTACTTTGAATTCACACTCACTCCATCTGCCTCATAAAAAAGATCCAGAAATCACTAAATGTGCAAATGTTTTTCATTTCAAAAGTTTCACTTCTCGACTTCTCAACATCATTAAAACTCAAATCTCCTCCACACTGGCTGTGATGTCAGATTCTAGGTGAGCGCAGAGAAACTCTGGGTCATCCTCGACTGAACGTGGAAACGTCCCGGTGGAGTCGAACCCCTCACGAGTCCCGGTGACTCATCACCAAACACAAAACTCCTCTGATTGAAGGACGACTTCAGATAAATTCGGCGTTCACTCGATAACCCCCGACCACAATCTACTGCCTGTTTGTTTCCGTGTGTCAATCTGCCTCGTCTCTAAAAGCAGAAGTGAACCTTGAGGGCTGCAGCGTGTCCCCGGCCTCATTGTGTCTGAGGCTTGTTCGCGCCGGCCATGAAAATAGCAGGAGGTCTCTCGGCGGCGTCTGGTTAAATCAGCGACATGATGTCACAGCTGCCGTCAAACCATTAAAATCTCCATTCTCACAGCAGAGGGAGGCTTATAAATACAGTGAGGACAGACAGACTGATGGACGCAGACAGACAGGCAGACAGACACACACACACACACACGCATCATGTCTCACTAAAAGATGGTAAATCTAGATGTGCCCCCCCCACCCCCCCTTCTCCCCCCCTCCCCGGCGATGATGACAGCATGTTTGTGAAAAATACCTCGTGGGTGACTAAGACGGCAGAAGTTGCCATGTGTGTGTCTGTGTGTGTGTGTGTGTGTGTGTGTGTGTGCGTCGGTGCCAGCAACCCGGAGGCCGCTTGGCCTCACCCTTTGTCGAGGACACGATTTAGGAAGTTTCAAACAAACACCGTGAGCCTGAAGTAATTACATGATGATAATATGAATGTGTACGAACTCGCTTTAAAGTTATAAACTGCTCATCGCTAACACTGCACCCAGCGCTTTCTGTTTTAAACTAAAAAAGGGTTCAAACAGGTTCAGCTGCACTTGGGGAGGAGGTCAGGGAACACACACACACACACACACACACACACACACACGTCATAAAAACCTATATTGTGCATATACAATACAGTTTGATCACACAAACTTAAGTGAAAGAACATTTGTAAGAATCAGCTTCACCTCCAATGAAGATCCCCCCAATAAAAAAATACTTATTTTCATTCTCAAAATCTGAATCACTTTCCAGATCTGCACCAAAGTTCACCAGTTCATAGAATCATTAGCTCTCTACACTGATTTGTTTATATATTTTTTAAAGAGCTCTATTTCTTTATCTGCACAAAGGACGTTGTGTTTTCATCAGCATTTGTTTATTAGCAAGATTACGTAAATATTACAGGACAAATGGGTCGGGACAAAACACATGAAATCAGGAGGCAGATACAGGATCTTCTGTAAGATTGTGATAAAGTGCATTTTTCAAAATGTTCAGTGTTTCCTCCTTAAAGGAAAATTCAGGGGACTGATAATTGGTTCTCTGCAGAATAAAGATCCGGTGTTTTTAAATGTGGTTTGATGAGGCGACTGTTGGGCCTTGGTGGAAGTAGCTGCTGGTCAGAGCGACATTAGTCAGCTGAGAAAAACCTCATGTTAAAGAAAGAGAAAGAAATGATCCAGAGCCGCATTAAAAGATCATAAGTCCTTCTCTGACCCGTCCAGCAAAAATCCATTCTGCAGTTTTTGTGTAATCCGGCCGACAGATGAAAAGATCACCTCTCTGCACGAGCTAATAATAAACACAGGCGTAAGTACATTTAGCTGATATCACGTATGTACCTCCGAGAAATTCCTGAATATATATTTATCACCATCGTGGTTTTCATTGGACATAAAAAAGCTCGGTGTTATTTCCTCACATCCAGCTCGAGCTGGGCCGAGCTGGATGTGGCTGCACACGAGTGTGTTCGTGTGGTTTGGAACCGGAGGGAGACGAGTCCGCTGCGTGACAACAAACTCTCTCCTGCTGCAACATGGCGGCTCCTTCGTGTGTGTGTGGTGTGACTCGACGCCAGGCCCAGACTCAGACCTGGCGGCAAGAAAACTATTATTTTAATTGTAAGGCGGAGTTGTGGTTGTTCCCTCGATTATTAATCAGTCAATCAAGTGTCTGATAAATCACGTACGACAAAGACGGCTCGGCATGGAGGTTCAGTACTTTTTTACCACTGAAGGAAAATAAGATGTTAACAGTTGATGGTATTGATTGCAGGAGTGTGGTTTTGTGTTATTTGGTTTTGTTCACGTCATAGAGATCCTGTGTTTGCCGAATGCATCGACGACACGTTGTCATGTTACTAAAGTTAGACAATGACGCGTGAAATTGACCTCAGGTGAACAAACTCAGGCCCCAAATTACAGCTCTGACAGAGATTGTTGTCACCACAGACGGTTTCACACGTGTGAATGTGTGTTACTGCAAAACAAAGTGATGGTGAGGACGACGGCAGCCGCACAATCTACAGGGAAGAAGTGATGAGTCTGTGAGTGGAGTTAAGCCTGGTGGGTCTGCATGTCTGATAACACGTCTACTTCCTGCACACACACACACACACACACAGACACACACACACACACACACACACAGACACACACTGTACTTCAACACAAACTGAGCCATGATACAAGTTCATACGTCTGTTAAAAGACAACTTTGAGATACATACTTGACACTGAGGAGGATTTTAAAGTTTCTTTCATGATCTTCCTACGTTGTGATGTTTCATCCCCACGTATATCTGTACTACAACCTAGTAAAATAATCCTAATACACATTTAATGACCCATATATATATTTAAAGAATTGGCGATTATTCCTAAAATGTCATTATCGATTCCTTATGACAAAGAAATGAAATAATATTTGACAGTTTAACCTTAAAAAAACACACAAATACCACAGAATATGTAGAACTTCAATTAAATTTTTTTCAATGTGAAATGTAAAAATATAGTCAGATTTTTTCTGGAGTGTTTATTCTATAGAATAAAAGTTTTCACATCAGCAAACATTTTCACAGATAACTATTGGTCCGTGAAAAACCTTGTATCAGACGATTTTTATCACCAACCGATAAATAGAAAAATCTGAACCATTCTCAAAATGCTAATTATATTTAACTAGTAAAGCATCAAATCTCAACCTGCATTATCTCAATTAATTTTATATATTAAGGTCGAAATCTTACAGAAGCATAGAGAAGCCAAAGAGTTCCCACGGAGAGACTACCGACCAGACGTGTGAAGTCTGTCTGAGTCAGTGTGCTCATCCTCATAACCACACACATGCACACAATGTCTGTACTTCTGTCTTTTTGCAGAGTAGCATCAGTGATCAGCGTCCCCCCCCCCCCCTTCTCTTTGGAAACTTCAAAAAAGACAAAGAAGAGTGGACTCACTATTTCTGAGCGTCCGTCCCTGCAGGCGTTCTGGAAGCGAGCTTGTCTCTCCTCGTGGGGCCTGTCTCTGAACCCAGTGTATTTAATCTACATGGAAAAGACATGAAGAAGAAACACACCTTAACACACACAGTTGTGTAGAGAGAGGGAGCAGCGTGAGTCTGTTTGACAGTGATGTGGATGCTGTGGTGTGTCATTTGAAGATGAGCCACCAGAATTGTCATGTTTCAGGCCAAAGGCATCATTGTGCTTTTTGTGCTTTTAGTGGAAACTAATTTATAATAAACACACAACAGCAAAGTAGTGACAGCAACATATTCGCTTTTAGAAAAATTTAAAGAATCAGGATGAAATGTTTGCGTCTCATCAGGGGATCATCAAATCAAACTAAAGCTTTTATTTTGGATTATTTATATTAAGGGTTTTATTTATCTGTTAGAATAAAAGTGGATGACGTGAATTATAAGAAACAGACATAAGAAGCACGTTTCTCTGCTTCTTCTCTCTATATTTCCGCTGTGTGTGTGTGTGTGTGTGTGTGTCTGTGTGAGTGAATGGAGCCAGTGTGTTGCAGACAGACTCACCTCACACTCCCTGCTCAACTTGCGGAAAAACTCCTCATTCTCAAACTTGCTCCTCTGGTCCGGAACTACCCGCGGCATCTTCTCCAGCCTGGTTCGGTCTTCGCCTCCCGGTCCTCTCTGCTCGGGGCTCTGAACACAAACGATCCGGCGAGAGGAAGAAGTTGAACTTTTCCGTGCGTCCTCCGCTCGCTCAACCTCCTCTTCCGTGTCTGAGCGTGTGTGTCTGTCAGTGTGTGTGTGTGTTCCCTGTGTGGAGCAATGTGCTGCTGCTTCTCTGTGTGATTATCACCGCTGATCTTTATTGTGATGATCTGATCCCTGGCTGCGGCTCCTGTGCGCTCCGGGTCGCCTCCCGCTCCAAATGGCTCAGATTAAGTGACCCACTGCGATAGATGAGGCTCAATTTGTGTGCGTGTGTGTGCGTGTGTGTCTGTGTGTTTCTCTCCTCCCTCTCTCTCTCTCCCTCCCTCTCTCTCTCTCTCTCTCTTCCTTGACGCGCGTGTGATCTGAAAGCAAGTGGCCAGAAACGAGCGCGCGCTCCGCCTGCTTCCTACCTGCAACTTTCAAGTCCTCGTGGAACGAGACTGTGCGTAAAAGGGTTTGGAGCACAAAGGATCGCGCGTCGTGGAAAGTGGCTGCGTCTCTCAACGAGGGAGGCTTTAATAAGGAAGTCGTGAATCGTGCGTATTTGACACAGAGGTTGTTCGATGAGGAAATATGATTATTTATGTTTTTAAATACTCGTGATTCCGTAAAACAAACAAGGAAATAGTTTAAAAAGTAAACAAGACATGGATACAAGGTACACATAATAACAACAAAACATAAAGGAACCGAATATAATCTACTTAAAATGTTTGTTTTTATTCTGTATGTATCTTTTTTTTATTATTTTTTGTAATCTTTTGAATCATTTTCAAAAATCTCTTTGATCTGTTTCTTCGTTTCGCGCAATGCCTTTGAAGAAAAGTCAAAAATTCGGCACTTTGGAGAAGCACTTGAAGGCATCAACAGTCGACTTCCTGGCTCCGTCGAGTCGCTCTTGTGACTGTACACCCAAAATACCCCCCCCCCCCCCGCCTCCTCCTATTCCTCACCCTCCTCCCCCTCCCCTCCCCCATTCACAATAATAATACTACTACACGCACACACGCGTTGCTCGGCGCCGCCACTGCGCACGCGTCAAAGTGTTGGAACCGCAGGAACTTTATAGGATCCTTATGTGAGGAGGAGGAGGAAGAGGTGGAGGAGGAGGAGGAGGGGAGGGGAGAGGCACAGATGAAGCATATGTATGGAGGGAGGAGGAAACAGGAAAAGGCGGCAGGGAGGAAGAGTGTGTGTGAAGTGTTTCTTGATGTTTGAGTGAGATACAGAACATCCTCTGGGGACCATGAATGTTCACTACACTCACTGAAGTCAGTTTGTCAGAGGGAAATGATCCCTCCGAGGACAATAAACTCTCTAAAGAGTGTTCACGGGTTCGAATCCCTGGTTGGTCCAGGTTCTTACTGTGAGGAGTTTGTACGTTATACGTTAAACCTCGGAGCTCAGAGTGGGAGGTCGCAACTGGAACGTCCCCTCAAGTCGAAATTCTGACTCTGAAGGTCGAAGGAACCCCCCCCCCCCCCCCCACGACTTCCAAATCCAAGATGGCCGCTGCGACCATCAACAGTAGTGAAAGCTGTTTATCAGCACGTCTGTCATTAATGTGTCTGACAAACACAATCATATCACAAACACCCACAGTGTAGCAGAGTAAAGTTTTAATCTGTATAATTATGTAACAAAGCAAAACTCTCAGATTCAGTGACAGATCGTTAGATCATCAGACGTTTTGGCACTTGCAACTAAATAAGGAATGAATGTTTGATTATTCAATGAACAGAGAGATAAATACACGCCCCTGAAATTTAGCACAGCTCCTACACGCACACACACACACACACACACACACACACACACGCAAAGTAAATATGACTATCACCTAAGGGGAGTTTCATAGACATAATCACAGATCTTAATTAAACTCTGAACAAGAACCATCAGGTTGAAAGTGTGTGTGCATCCGTGTCTGTGTGTTTGTGTGTGTGTGTGTGTGTGTGTGTGTGTGTGTGTATTCTCGTGCAAGTGTAGGTCTGTTCTGACGAGTTGTTTGTTTTGCTTTGTTGCTGTTTGTGAATAGATAAGATCCCCTGAGACAAAGAGACAGAGAAATGAAACACATATGATGAAGCTTTAATAAAACACACACACTACCACACACACACACACACACACAAACACACACACACACACACACACACACCAGCTAACAGAGGAGAACCGAAGACATTTGATCTGTTTCTAACATCTAGAACTTTCATGTATCAGTAGAAATAAGATGGAAGTTATTTTTATAGCAGAACTCATTAAAAAACCACAGAGAGGAAACTTGAATATGAAAAAGTCTGTAGAGGTTTGTTGGATTCTTCACAGCTGCTTCCCTATCAGTCGATTTCTCCGGCACAGAATCAGTCACCACATGTGGCTGCAGGGGGCGCTGTTGCTCAGTAAAACTTACATAGTGTTGCTTTAAAGTTAATACAACTTGTTAAAGTGTTTTTTGCAGGATGAGAGGATGAGTGTTTTAATCATTACTGTTGGTTGCAGGGTTGGAAACGAGGCCTCAGGCTGCAGCATATGCTCCCAATCCTTTTATAATGCTGTGTCATTGATTTCCACCAAATCATGTCCCATTCAGACTCTGAAGCCTGGACACACAGAGCTCCTCAAACTGTGTGTGTGTGTGTTTGTGTGTGTGTGTGTGTGTGTGTGTGTGCGCTAGCTGCAGGCCAAACAGTGCGTGAGTGATTAACAACAGTAGCCGGTGACGTGAAGCAGTAAAAGGTTCATTAATTAATCAGATCATCTGTGGTTGTAAAGGCGATGCGTTCTGACACACAGTCTGCTCTCATCTCCGCTCGGCTCCTTTCAAATCATCTCTTCTTCTTTTAAAAGTCTCTACTCACGTGTTTATTATCAAGGCGAGTTTGAAGTTAAATTTAGTTCATAATGCTTTCATTCTTTTTTATGAGATTTTATCAGTTTTTCTTTCCTTCGCTCTAAACTCAACTAGTTTAGTTTGAGTAATATTCATATTGGTCTTTTGGTTTTAATTGGATTTATGTTAGTTTGAGTTTTATATTTAGTTTCTAGTTTGGTTCTGTTTATCTTATGAGACCCGCAGATTAAGTTATTTCAATAGAATCATTTTAGATTAATCCAATATTAATTTATTTGGGTCTAGGTTAAGATTTTAAATTAAATTGAGTGTAAGGATTTTATGTAAGTCGAGTTAATTCATATGATGAAAGAAACTGTCTGAGACAAACATATGTATTTGTATTCGATGCACGTTGAGCCATTTTTGTATTTCTTTACAAATACACAAATCTTCTCATCTGAACACGGTTTGCCACTTCTGAAATGTTTTATTTTGCTGTGTCATCGATTTCTAACCGAATCTCTGAAGTGCATCAGAGAGAATTCCCAGACGATAGAATCACACGTAGAAACTTGTGTCCTGATCCGTCTGCTCCAGTTAAGCCTGGTTTAAATATAGTAGCCATAGTAAATATAAACGGATTTTGTTTACACTCTGAATTTAACTGCTATTGAATTTCTCCCTCAAGTCGTTGTTGACCTGTTGAGAGTTGAACTGGAGGTCGTGAACCGGACTCATGGATTTCTGATTCTGGCTCATTTACACGAATACAAATGTTATGTCATCTCAGTTTATATATTAATTAATTACAGATTTTAAAAGAATAGTCGATGCAGCTCCTGTTCAGTTTTAAGCAGCTGATCTCATGTCTTAAAATAATGTGGCCGAAATATTTCTGCTTCACATGATCAGGTTCATATTCTGCTGAATTTCTTGGCTTGATAACTTTTCTCTTCCTCTTTATTTATTGTCGGCCGAGTGCGGAGAGTCCACACGCCATCGATCATAAGAAGACCTGAAAGCCTCATTCTGATCAAAGGCTTCTTGACTTCAAGAGATCAGGAGCTTTTCAGTTTTTAAATTTGGTTAAATCTGCTACTTTGGCCTTAAAATGACTGAAAAACATCAAATATTCACATTTGAACACATGGATTTGAATACGTGAACATGCTGATGGTAACACATCTGTTAGCATGTTGTTAGCACAATGACGTTAGTACGACCTCTCACCTTCACGCTGTAGAAACACACACGTGCAGTCACAGACACACACACACACATGCAAATCAACTGAAGGCCTTGTTTCTATCACTGTACGAACGTGTGTGTGTGGAACACGTCTCTTATATAAGATCACTCGTTGTTGCCTCACATTCAACTGTCTGAGGAAAATATTCATGGGTCAGTTTCCACTTTGACAATAAATTATGAATTGATTGTTTGATAATGGAAATAATAGCATATAGAGAATGTAGCTTAATCCTTTTGGTTTAAACATTGAATTTTCATATTGGTGTCACAACGACAGACTTTATTAACAGTCGAACCTTCTCCAGACTGAAAAGTAAAAGACATAATTTGTCCTGTGTCACGTGGATTTGTCCCCGTTGTTCCTCCTCATTGTTATTCAGGGACACACGCAGAAATAAATCGTCTTTGTTCACCGGCTCAGGAGAAGAAGCTGCTGCTGCTGCTGCTGCTGCGGTGGAAGTGGCCTAATAAATATTTAAAATGCATCAATAACACAGGAACACAGAGAAGCTAATGATGCTACACTGACACACAGCTGACTGCAGACAATCAGTGTGTGTGTGTGTGTGTGGTTGTGTAGATGCCCTCCTCTCAGCTGAACTCCTTGATGCCTGTATGAAAAGGAGCGCGAGCAGGAACACGAACAAAGTGACTTGTCGTCTGTCGTCCTGTCTGTGTTTGGTTACCTGGGTCTCATCTCCTCCTCTTTAACGAGGCTGAAACACACAGAAACAACACAACTGCAAGTTTACCCCCCCCCCCACCCCCCCTCTGTAACTCTGAAAACTGCCGTCTGACTCAATCGTTTCTGCTCTCACTGCAAAACTGAAGTGACAAAGGAGCAAATACATGATGCATGAGGGAGGATATTTCAAAACAGCTTTTCAATCCAGCACATTAAATCTGTCTGTCTCAGCGTCTCAGCGTCTTTCTGTCTCTTGGGTTTTTCTGTCCCGTGCAGCTGATGAGGCAGTAAACACAGAGCAGAGCCCCGAGCCGGCCTGGGTATTATTAGGGGTCTCAGAGGGTCAGAGGGAGTTCAGCAGGGTCTGTGAACCCACAGTGACAGGGAGGGAAGAGCGACTCTTTGAATTAGGTTACCATCAGCCACAGACTGGACCCCCCCCTTGCAGCTCCATAAAGAGAAGAGCTGCTGCACGTGGGCTCGTTTGGACCTGACCCTACCAGGCCGGTTACATCAGCGACTGAGAATCAACCTCCTTCCTCACCCCAGACAACACACACACACACACACAGGCGTACAGTATGGAGCAGGGAGACGCCTGTGTGTGTGTGTGTGTGTGTGTGTGTGTGTGTGTGTGTGTGTGTGTTTATTCCTGGTCAGACGGTGGGATCCCGTGGCTGAAAGATGAATTTGGAATGGCGCATGCAGTATTTTAGTTTATCTGTTACGTTATGGTCAGTCAGTCTGTCTGTCTGCTGGAGAGTTGATGGGGGGGTGGCTGTGTGTGTGTGTGTTTGTGTATGTGTGTGAGTGAGTCTGCTGCTCCTCATGACTATAACAAATAAATAAAACACACACACATACACACACACCAAAACCACCACCACAGTGCCACACGTATCTTCGATGTGAGAAAGGAAATTTGTAATTTTTTGATTACATTTCTAAGCACTTCTTTTGTGTTACAGTTTCATTAATTCTTCATCACAAATTGTAACTGGAAAAAAACACAATAACACATCATCACCAGTCGTTAGCAACAATACAACAAACCTCATTGCTGTTCTTTCTCCTTCAGTTCTGACAAACTGTCGACAACGTGTTTACTCTTGTTCTCTAATGTTTTGTGAAATCCAAACAGCTTTCACTAGTTTCCTATTGCTTACATTATATGATACATCAGTTATTACATATTAATATAAAATACACGTGATGATGATGATGATGATGATGATGATGATGATGATGATTATGGTGATGATGATGATGATGATGATGATGATGATTAATATTAACAACAACAACAATAATAATAGTGATAATGATAATCATCATCATCATCATCATCATCATCATCATCATCATCATCATCATCATCATCATCATCGTGTGTTATGTGACACAACCTCCATGGAAGTAATCGACCTGGGCAGCGTGATGATTTGTAGTTTTATCAAAGTATTTATACACGCTGACGGTTTGATTTGCAGTACAAATACACACTCTCTCCTTGTTGTAACGCACCTCACTCACCACCAGAGGTCAGTCACTCTACAGGTTACCATGAGAGCAGGCAGGAAGATGCCCTGGAGGCCACAGGTGGGAACAGTTAACATTGGGGGGGAATTATATTTTTGAACAATTGTGCCCTCTAGTGGAGGTGTTAAAACGTGTTTTTTCGATTTGCATGCGTTTTCTTCATTTGCAAAGCGTTGAGCTCTCTCGGCCTCCGTAGAAAACACCAGCAACCAACTTTCTATTGATGAAAAATATAAAGAATGTAGATTCTACAGTAGTGAATCCTCATATATACGGAGGACTGAAAACGTCGAAGTAAATAAATGGAGAAATCTATGAATAAAATGTTTTGAATTACATAAATAGACAAATTTATTCCCAAACTGTATATTTTATGGATGTATGTAAGTATTTCAGTTGGTATTTACTTGTTGATACATTTATTATCGAGTTATTTCTTTATTAATTGATTGATTGATTTAAAGTGTTGGTAGTTTCAGTCCTCTACACTCATCATCTTTTATAAGATTCACACAAAGTCCACCTATGAAAAGTTCCCCTCTTCCTGCTGAGTTCTCTCTGGACCAGTAGAGGGCGCTGTGGCTCCTCGGCTCCACCATCAGGCTCCTGAGTGAAGTGATGCTGCTGAGGAGCCGGAGAAGAGTCAGGCCAGGAAATCAACTCTGTGAGCATCTCTCCTGCTTCTCTGTGATTCCTCCAGATGCAAAACCCCCTCAAAATGCTCCTCTGACTCTGTGTGTGTGTGTGTGTGTGTGTGTGTATGTGTGTGTGCGCGTGCATGTGAGACGAACCACACCGAACCTGCTCATTTTTGTAAACACAGATAAAGTGCATGTCTGAGAATAGATGAGCCGGCTGGTATCCTAGCAACAGACAGCCTGGTGTTAGAGTGCTATAAATATCCTTTTTTGGTGTGTGTGTGTGTGTGTGTGTGTGTGTGTGTGTGTGTGTGTGTGTGTGTGTGTGTGTGTGTGGCATGGACACTATCTTTCTATCTGATATCAGAACGAGAGAGAGAGAGAGAGAGAGAGAGAGAGAGAGAGGAAGCGAGAGGAAGCAACAGTTTCTGTGTCACTGCATCATCTCCATCATCTCCTCATCATGGAGACAGATGCTCCGGAGTTGGGGTTCTTCTCCTGACCGCTGGGTGTGGTGGTGCAGTGCCCCCGTCCGGCCACCAGGCGGGCGACCTGTTCCACTTCACGGTAAAAGAGGGGGGGGGGGGGGGGGGGGGGGGTTATGAGGTATAGATGATCAGCGGCAGCTCGTCATGTTCTGCTGCTTTGGGTGAGGATGTTTAAATGAGACCGGGATCTTTTATTCTCATCATAATCACACCATCCTGTTTTTCCACTGGTCTTTGTAGTGGCTAAGAAATACTGAAAGTCAAAACTAATTGTATTTTACTTGCTCTTTGCAAAATCCCCCCGGTGGTGGTGCAGGTCCTGTCGCATCACAGCAAGAAGGTTCCTGGTTCGAATCCCTCATCAGCCCGGGACATGCAGACTATGGTCAGGATGATAGGAGGCTCCACAGTGACAGCAAAGGGGAGAGTGATGTTTGGTATATTTGAATTTGAAAGTAAATAAAGATGGCAGTGGTTTGACAGGTGATATGTTTCACTCCCCTGTCGTGTCCTCGTCTCCTCCTCTCCTCGTCTCCTCCTCGTCTCCTCCACTCCTCCTCCTCTCCTCGTCTCCTCCACTCCTCCACCTCTCCTCTCTGCTTCGTCACTCCATCACACATCTCTTTAACTCTACTCTCTAACCTATAGTTATTTCTATACCAAGCAAAAAAACTCAAACAAAAGCCAAACTTTGAAACTATGACGCAGCAGTGTGTCAGCTTCAGGTCGAATCTCTGCTTTACTGCCTTCATACAACACTCTGTGTGAAAAGGAGACAAAACCAAACCTGTCCAAACAATTTTTTTTACAAAGTCTTGTACTTTTCTTTGTGCTGCTCTGTTATTGTCGGGACCTGTGAACGCTTTTTAAAACCCTGAGAAATCAAAAAACTAAAGTGAAATTAAACAACTTATTCGCTGTATTAAACCTGACAGGGATTCTCCATCCTCCTTTATCCATCGCAATGACTCAAGATGATTAAGATACATTTATTTGTCCCAAACACATGCACAGAAATGCACACTCATGCAGGTAGGGAAATTAAACCTCTGCTTTTGACCCATCTGGTGCAGGACACACAGAGCAGTGAGCGACCATGTACGGCGCCCGGGGAGCAGATGTTGGAGGAGTAAGGTGCCTTGCTCAGGGGCACTAGACAGGGTAGGGAGAATCCTCTTGGATTTTTGGACAGATCAATCAAGGTTTGTCTTTTTGTTGTTTCTCTGTGGAGTCGAACCAGAGACGAACCAGAGACCTTTTCTGCCCATAGTCCAAGTTTCTGCCACTAGTCCACCGCCTCTCTTACAGGAAGGCAATAAGCACCATGTTTCAGGAATTAGTCTGTACCCATGGCTATTAAAATGACTGCTCCAGTGGAGATCATGCTCTGAAACATGCACAGAGAATGATTCTCTTCTCGCCAGTGGGGACGGATGAATGTGATTATGCAGGAGAACTAGTTCTTCATTTTCTTCAATTCGGAGCAAATTCAGCCTTCAGCAAAAACTGCTGCATGAGTACGTGTGAGACTGGAGATAATAAAACACTGAGTGTTGTCATGTCACTCGCTTGTTGTTTGTTAAAAGAGACAAACCCAGAGAGGAAGAGTCGTTTCAGGACGACAACAACGACGCGGCTGTTTCTCATTTCTTTTAATAACTTCCTCAAACTTCATTGTCTTGTTTTTAATTCCAATCCTTCCATCTCTCCCTGGTTCTGTTAATGTGAAGTGACCACAGATCGTCATTTCCTCTTCCTGTTGTTGGTGTTCGTTTCATTTGAACATATTTTCTAAAATGATTCAAACTACATGAGAAAGATAAACTGTTGATTCCCTACAGAAGGAACACACACATCTGCCCACTGAATATGTTTGATTTTGTAAATCACAATCTGCTCATTATTCCCTGAGATATTAATAAAAGTGTAGAAAAGACTGACCTGTGGTGCAATATTAAAGAATGTATCTGCACCAGGTCTTTTTGATCAGATGTGAAATGGGTTTTGAAAGTTTTTGCATAATCCTGCTAACAAACAAACAAACAGGGTGAAAACTCAA
The DNA here is from genome assembly GCF_947347685.1 of Pleuronectes platessa. Lineage (NCBI taxonomy): Eukaryota > Metazoa > Chordata > Actinopteri > Pleuronectiformes > Pleuronectidae > Pleuronectes > Pleuronectes platessa. The sequence continues at coordinate 4,774,802 of NC_070632.1, forward strand.
ACTCTCTGGTGGATGGAATTATCATAATGATGCTAAACGTAACTCAAAGAAATAAGTACACATTATAATTGGGCAGTTTATTGATAAATGTTTACTGAGCTCAACACTTTGTCTGTGTCGTGTCTTGTTTATGAAACTCTCATGTCGACCCTGAGAAGAATCACTGATTTAAAAATATACAATTATGAGAGAAGGAGGAGGAGGAGGAGGAGGTGAAGGAGGGAGATGGAATAATTTTATTAAAGCAATTAGTCTGGAGCAGGTTGATAAGACAGAGGTTCCCTTCCTCCATCGCTCTTCTGTGCTCAGCCTCCATGTTTCCTCGGGTGTCTGATGTTTCTCCATCTGCTGGTCCTCCCTCTGCGAGGAGCTTGAACCCAGTGAACCAGTCTCCTCCTCGCAGCCTCAGCAGCAGTGAAGATGAAAGCCTCCTCCTCCTCCTCCTCTCTCTCCATGTGTGAATGAAAACTGTCTGCCACAACCTCTCCCGCCTCAGATCACCACAGCTCACACTTACTATTCAAGCTGCCATGACAGTGTGTGCGTGTAGAACAGTTCAAATACACTCTGGAGGACTCCTCTGCTTTATGAATGACATGGCTCCATGTGAAGTGTGTTTGTGTGTGAGTGTGTGTGTGTGTGTGTGTGTTTGCAGCACACTGTCAAAGATGAGCTGTTTTCATTCCTGCACTGAATCTGGACATTTTCCTGGAATTTTTCTAGAAATCTAAGAGAATGCAAATGTCCCAGTAAGTTGCTCCTGTCAGCGGCCGAGTGAAATGTCCAGGTACATGTCCCAGTGACAATAAAGAAGGAAAACAATATTTCATGTTCTATTTGTTCTCATGTGTTCGTTTGAGAATTCTTCGTATTTTTTTAAGTTTCCTGCTGAATATTGGAGATAAACTCAGGTTTTAATGACGTCAGGGTGACGAGTGGGAATGAAAGAGGAAACTCTCTCTTTTCCAAATCACTGAACCTTTTAAATAAAAATGTAAACAGCAACTTTACTGTATTAAAAGTTGCAGTTACTTCTTTCAAAGAGGTTTTGTTCTCACCCGTGTGTATTTCTTTGCCAACAGGGATACACAAAAACTACACAACAGACTTCCACACAATTTGGTGGAATGATCCGAAAGGAGCCGAGCGAGAACCAGTTACATTTTGGGGTGGAACCAGGAATTGGTCATCATTTTCTGTAACTTGAGAAATGGGACATCTTTCGACATTTTCATTACTTTCTCATAATCCATATAAAAATCTTGATCTAGCAGATTCAAATGTGGTTTTGTAAGGATTCTCTTTTGTCAGCCACTGTGTGGTAATAAATACACTTTGGTTTGGATCTGGACAAAGCGGCTGATTCAGGACTTTTTTATATTATTTTCTACTTCATTGGTCCTTGGCAGAGGTTAAAGTGACATTCCAGTTAAATAAAGCATCTGCGTCACCAGCAGACACCGGGCAGGTTCACATTTTACAGATCTTACTCCTCATTCTGTGTTTTTAACCTCAAAAGCCTTCGAACACACAAACCTTTACGATCATATATCTCAAGACTCTCTGTTCAAACTGGATGATTTCACAAACATCTGCCCGGGAACGCTCTGCACGTTCGATCCAGCTGAGCCGGAAGCTCGAAGGTGAAATCACAGACACACGACTGACGCTAAAGGACACAGACACAAGAAGAGGTCGCTTTTTGTAGTCATGAAAACAGTGGCTTTTTAATGTAAACACTACATTCGATTGGTTTTTCCAGCACGGACATCCCACATGAAATAACAACCATTCACTAAAGAGGAGTAGAGAGGGAGAGAGAAAGAGAGAGAATAAGAGAGAGAATAAGAGAGAGAGAGAAAGCTGCACATAAGAAAGCATTCACTGGGTAGAGAACGGAACATTAGAGGAGGTGAAATAAAAAAGAATGAAGATCAAAGGAACAGAAACAGGTATATCATGTCATTATACACAGTTGTTTTTCTCTTTTAAAAACTAGAAATCAAGAAAGAGTGGTTTATATAGATAGATGGATGGAGAGATCGAGGAGGGGGGGAACATAGATCAGGAATGAGTAGATAACAAATGTCCAAATCTACTTATTGGGTGTGTGTGTGTGTGTGAGTGAGTACGAGTAAGTGTGTGTGTTTGTGTGTGTGAGAGAGAGAGAGCTGTGCTTTTCATTGTAGACCTGGAAGTCGTGTGTCGAACTGAAAAGAGACAGAGAAGAAGAAGAAGAAGAAGAAGTAGAAGAAGAAAGGAGCATGACTTTATACAGCATCGATGTGTGAACATGCGACGTCCCTACAGGCGAACGCAGCGAGAAACGTGCTCCCCCCCCCCCCCCCCCCCCCCCGAAAAACCGTGGTTTGTTATTATTAGTTTTTTTTTTTCTTCTCCTGAAATAATAAAAAATAGATATTGTTATAGTTTTATATTTAATCGTTCTGAGTCAGGCTAAAAGTGAGGACGTGGTTCGAATGCAGGGAAACAGGCAAAACGGTCAGAGGGGCTGGGGCAGGGCGGGGCGGGGGGGCGGTTACAACAACACAGGGTCTGAGATCAAATCGGCTCGACGTCAAAACATCGTGTTAATTAATTAAAAGCAGAGAAACAGACAAAAAGAACAAGGGATCATGATCGTGGTCGTGGACATCGTGTGATTTCCCACGTTCACTGGTTTTCATCAATTATTTTAGTAATAAACTTAAAATCCTACGTGTCACAAAATCTAAACTCCTTCAATCTTCCAAACGTGACTTTTCTACACGTCCAAACTACGACTCCTTTTTTAAATTTTATTTTTTACAATTGAGCCCGCCCCTTTAAATTCAGGAACCAATCCCCTCATTTGTTAAGTTGCTATTCTTAGTTCTTTTTTTTACCCATCTTTTTTATTAATCTTTTGCAATTTTTCTTAAAAGATTTTCTGAAGTTATTATCTGAACAGTATAGATTTTTTGTTGTTGAGTTTTTTTAATATACTGGTCTCTTTATACAAAGGCTTGAGTATCTCATGCTGTCTGTGTGAGGAGCAGAGGGAGGGGGGGGGAGAGAAGGGCCAGGGCAGAAACGCTGGGGGGGGCCTTTTAACCCTAAATCTGGGCGCCAGGGTGCCATGCGGAAAGAAGGCCAGAACTGAAAGGGATGGATGGATGTGAGGAGAGGTAAAGGCGTGGAGGAGGTGAGGGGGTGGAGGAGGTGGAGTTGGAGGTGGAGGGTAAATAAAGAGAGAGAGAAGGCAGACAGATCGGGTCATGTGTCGGACAGGCAATCAATCAATAAATAAATTAATAAATTAATCAATCAATATCAAACCAGGAGTGAGTTTTCTTACATGTTGAATGTTAGTGGGTCTAAAGGTTATAACAGTGAGGAAGGTAGAGTTATAACATCGTGTACTTGCTTCTAAAAGCGTAGCTATCTACAGAACAGTACCTCTGTTACATGGCACTGATCGGACATTTAGCACATTTCCTATTGGCTTTCGGGATCAGCCTCGGCTGAAGCTCGGCCAATGGCTAAGGCCGGGTTCGGGAAACAGGAAGCCTCACTTCCTGTCGATGAAAACCGGGTCTCGGAAGAAGGAAGTCAAATAATACAAGTTACTCAAAAATTTAAAAAAAGAAAGTAATCGACAGCAAACATCTTAAAATGTCTCGGCGTATGTAAACAAAAGACTAAAACACAGCGTTGTCAGTTTCCAGCAGGTCTCACAAGTTGTTTTTAAGGTTTTGGCCGACCTGTCTGTTTTTTTTAAATTTTGTATTCTTTTTTAGTGCGATCGATATTTTCACAGATTCCAGCAAAACTTGTTATTATATAATCACTACTATGGCAACAAAATAACACACGAGAAGAAGGTGTCAGGTGAGGCAAAATGTGAATACAAATCAGTGTTCAGACCGACACTCATGTAATAAATATACACACGATCAACAAAAATAAAAACAGAAGTCATATTCATAGTAATAATAAAAAAGATGCGAAGAAAAAAAAAAGCACAGGTTTTGTTTTGTTACCGATAAAAGACACAGCGGAGAAAGAAAGAAAGAGGAAGAGGAGGAGGAGGGGGAGGAGGAGCGGAGGCTTTCATCGACTTTGTTCAAGAAGTTTTCAAGGCTGCAGGGTCTCGTGTTTTTTACTAAAACTAAAATTTGCTGGCGACGGGCCAAAGAAAATCAGAGGGGGCGGGAGAGGAGAAGAGACGAGAACTAAAAACATTATATATATATATATATATATTTATATATACGTATGCCTATTTTATTTTTTTATTATCCTCATTATTAATATGTACCTAGGTGCATTTTTCGTTCTATTTTCTTTAAATAATCAGCAGAATCGTCATCATCATCATTATTTCCAGAGCAGTGTCAAAGGGAGGAAGAGGAAGAGGAAGAAGAGGAGGAGGAGGAGGAGGAGGAGGAGGGGGGCAGGAAGGGGCGTGGGAGAGGAGGGGACAAAGAGGGAGGATATCAATGGCGGCGCCGGCGTGCTCAGTACAAGCCGCACCCTCGGAGGTTGTTGGCGATGATGATGTCGGTCACGGCGTCAAACACCACCTGGATGTTTCCTGTATCTGTGGCGCAGGTCATGTGACAGTAGATCTCCTTGTTCGGGGAGCGGTTCTTGCTCTCGAACTGTGCCTGGATGTAAGCTGCTGCGTCGTCGTAGGTGTTGGGTCCTGGACGGAGACAAAACAGACAAACACAACACAATAAGTAACAATACACTCATACTTCTGATCATATTCATATTACTTGAAAAGGTTTAAACGCCCTTATGTTCAGAAAACACATCAAGTTCCTCAAACTGTTCATTGCTGCAGCTCCTCTTTCAGCCTCCGTCTCAACCACTTGGCTCCTATCTCTTTAAGACCCTTCTCTAGTCGGCTCTGATTGGCCAGCTGAGCCACTCTGTTCTGATTGGTCAACTATTTAACATGCTGTACAGAACAGCTGCTTTTAGCATCTTCAAATGATGTAAACACATTTGTGGAGAGCGTTAGGATTGTTTTTATCCGGAGAGGTTTACATACATGTCGCTGCTGATTGGGCCACAGCTATGACACACCCACCAAACCGGAGAATATAGTTTTGAGTATATTTGCAATCTGTAGCTAAATAGTGCAAAAACCTCTGAATACCTTTAAGAAATTAAACCTGGCTTTAGTTGTATATTATGCAAATGTCGGGCTTTGTGTCATGTGATATGGTGAGGGGGGGGGGGCGGGGTATCGGACTATTTACGAAGTGTTTCCTTCAGAATTTTGAGCTGTTTAATCTTTTGAATACACAAAACAAAGGTGGAGTAATTAAAAACAGAATCCATGTCCTAGTTAGTTTGCTCCTGTTCCCCAGATGTGAGGGTTTGAACACATCACGTTTCAGGATGCTTCACATGGGAAGGTAACGGAGGACAGGATGAAGGAGGGATGAAGAGACTAAGTCAACTGTGATTATCAAAGAGAAGTATGAGAGCCGAGGAGAATGGGATCAGCTCAGAGGTACGACAGGAGACAGCATCTCCTCTCTCTCTCCCGTCCTCATGGCTGACCGAGCGTGACCGTCTCCTCTTCTCCTCCTCCCTTCTATCCCTTCTTTCCTCTGCCCACAGCCACACATGCAGCTCCCCTCCCTCTTTCCTCCCTGTTCATCATCGTCTCCTCTTCCTTTTCAGAGCGGTGGAGTTAATCTTCATGTACAGTGCGTCGCTCATTTGACTGAGCGGCTTCACCTCAGTGGCAGACGCTCTTCACACGGGGAGAACATTTCAATCACCTGCTTGTTGGGATCCAGTTCTCTCTCTCTCTCTCTCTCTCTCTCTCTCTCTCTCTCTCTCTCTCTCTCTCTCTCTCTCTCTCTCTCTCTCTCTCTCTCTCTCTCTCTCTCTCTCTCTCTCTCTCTCTCTCTCTCTCTCTCTCTCTCTCTCTCTCTCTCTCTCTCTCTCTCTCTCTCTCTGGACAAATCAAACTGACTTATTGCTGTAAACAAACTGGGATTAAAGGAGCCATGTTCCTCAGTGTGGTTTTTATTTCTCACTGACGGTTAATGTGGCGCTCGCTCAAACTAACTAATCTACTGTATCGAGCCCGAGGTTAATCAGTGTCCACGAACACGACAGGGCGTTTACACACGTTACTCACATCTGGGATCGTATTTAGATATGACGGGGGGTCTTCACTGATACTTTTAAATGATGTAATTTAAACTGGGGTCCTCACTTTACCTCCGGCCCGTGTGGTGTTAGCTCAGCATCTGGATGTTGTCTATCAGGCAGTTTTAAAGCTCATCTTAAGAAGTGGAACCGCTCTTACTACCACCAGCATGACTGGCTTGTTAGCTGCGTCACTGATGTGCAATGAATTCTGGGACAAGTTGACCTGAGACAGATCCACACGTTGGATCCTTTGTCGCTCAGAATCAGATTTTGTTTTGGGGATTTTTTTGTTTTTTACACGTTTAAATGTGTTGTTATAGAAATGAGACACAACATTTTATTTGGCGACCTTCAGATCTGCTGGTAGGTTAATTTTGTTACCTGTTGATATATAAAGCAGTTTCGCCTGCCTTCCACTGTTTATGGTAAGCTACAGACATCACAGTCGTGTCAATCATCTCATCAAATTGACTTGAAAGTAAATTTCACAACATAATTTCCAACAAAACATAAAATGATGCGCTTAAAACTGAATCAACTACACTTTTAAACTCTTACTTTGGTGATAAGTGGTCCACTAGTCTGGAGTTGAACAATCTAGTAAACCTCAGTTTATCAAAATGCTGTTAAAATGGATTTACCCGTTTCTTTGTTAAGCGTTTCTAATTTGTTCACGTCTGTCTGCTCGATCAGCAGTTTGTGGATCAGCTGTGCGTTCGGTCGCGTGTGATTGGATTCAGTGTTTCCAAGGAAATGCATTTTCTACACCTGTCAAGTTTTCTCCCTGTTTACGTGTCACCAAATTAAATGTAAAGAATTAAGTGCATGTGTATAATCTTCTCACCTGTGTACTCGGGGAAGCAGATGCTGAGCGCAGACTTCTTGATCTTCTCTAGAAACAGATCCTTCTTGTTGAGGAAGAGGATGATGGAGGTGTCGATGAAGAACTTGTTGTTGCAGATGGAGTCGAACAGCATCAGGGACTCGTGCATGCGATTCTGTCGTGGGAGGAAGGAAGGAAAAAGGAAAGGGATGGAAAAAGAATAAAAACAAAATTTAAGAGGAAGCAGAAGGGAGCAGGAAACGAGTGGGTGAAGAGAAATGAAAGAGAGGGAGGGAAGGTGAAGAACGGACAGAGAAAAATGAATCGGATGGATGATGAAACAAAGAGAGGAGGAAAGAAGAGGAAAAAGTTACAACCATTCTTAAACTTTTACAACAGTGCGATAAAGACGAAAAGGAAGAATAAGAAAAGACTGCTGTCGTTGTGGCGAGAGGAAAAGAGATCAACACAACACAATCTCGATCTTCACAACTGAACACAGCTGTGTGAACAATTGAAAACACAGACATAAATAAATAGGCCACAGGGAAGTAATCGCACACATGGAGTTATTCACGTGGTCCTTTATTATCGTTTTATTTTACGTATAAATACAACGTTCAATAAATTATCACAGCAGTGACGGAGATACAGCAGACACATTTCAACTCACAGTGCTCAGTGAAACACAGCACTTGCTCAATAGAACACATACAAGTAAACACACATTTTGCCTTCAGGTGATCTGTACAGTATAGACAGGTGTTGTTTGGTTCGGACGGATGAAGCTGAAAAGAGCTGCAGCGGTGAGAGCACGAGTGTGAGGACGTCTACCGGGTCAGACTCTTTGCTTCTACCCGGGCTCGCCGGGCGTTCTGACCTCCAGCAGGAGAGCAGGAGTCTTTACAAAGGCTCAAGTGCTCGGTTCACCTGTCGGCCTCAGAACTAAACGCATTATAAAGACGACTCAAAAGTAATTGCAGGCGAAACTCTTATCTCTAAATTTGAAAGCATAAATACGGCAGCAGAGAGAAAAAAAAACTGTTTTAAATCAATATGGTGAAATGTAACTATTCAGTCTGACCGGTTCTTCATTTGGCTGTTGTGACATTTCAACAACTTGTTTTTAATAGCTAGCAGGTGCAGGCGTCTCATCTGGATCAGCAGCTGCAGCCCAGACACCACAGGACCTGTGTTACCTGAAAGGACCTGCGGGGTTATCATCCACACCACAGGCAGCCACTGGGAAAGAAACTGTGTGGCCCATAAACCCTCTGTAACATGGCCTCAGACTACATTACCCACAAATCTCTCCTTTCATACGGGGAAACTCAGGATTTCTTGTTGGGGCCGAAGCGAGACATAAACCACATTACCCACTGTCCTCTTGGCCTCGGCTGTTGACGTGATTTCCCACTGGTTGTTTGGGGGTTTATTAGTCCTTCATCAGGAGCAGGGACGGGATGTGAAAAGCACACACACAGACACACAAACACAAACACACACTGTGGAAGTATCAATCCTGTCTTCACCCTATAAACCACTACTAGCTTTGGAGCGTCAGTGTTGCAGACAGAGGAGAGCAGAGCGGGTCAGAGAGGGAAAGTGAGGACGTTTCCTCCTAAGAAGCAAAGACTCAAAGAAGAATCATATGTGAGATGAGACATGTTTGAGGTGTGAAGGTTCACACCTCTCTCCTTTGATTTGTATCACTGAGCTCAGTTGGTTGAAGCTCAAACAGAGCACGACGTTTCACTCTCCTCTCTGCGCTTGAGTCCTATAAACTTTTGTTAAATTGGTTTCAGTCCATTTCATTGTTACTGTTAATTTGCATGCATCACCTCACAAGTGACAGTTTCTGTGAAGAAACAAAACTCTGCTGCAAAACTGATTCATTCCAATGGATCTGCTATAGTTAGTAGACCTGAAGTTTTGTCTCAAATAAAACTTGTTGAACTGCGACGCACAACTTCACCTTATTGACCAACAGCCCCCCCGCCCTGCCACTGCTGACCGTGCAGAGCCAAAATGGAGGAAGCGATCCTAGCTTCACCAAGGAGGTTAAGTTTTAACATGAGTAAAATGTGGTGCAGCCAGACTGAATTTAAAGGGGACGGTTGGCGGAGGTTTAAACTCAAGGTACTTCTAGCTCCAGATTAGATAAGTGTCAAACACAACTTCTATTTGCCGGCTAGATTTAAGAGCTCATTGTTTGCCCCCTTGACGACGTGTTATTGGATGGATGCTCTTCCCTGGTCAATGTGTAGTTAACCAAACAGTCAATAAATCTCTTTCCTGAGCCACCTCTTTGAAAATGAGCAGATCAATTATGCTGAACCACTCTCAAGGAGACTGGGCCTTTAATGTGTTCTTTAAAATGAGTAAGGCCACAACATCACCAGCGTGTCCCTGCTGTGATAACGTTGTTCTCTAGATGAGATGCAGTCCACACCGGAAATTCAATATACAATTGAGAGACTGGATTTTTACATAATGTTAATGGCTTTTCTTCAATGGTAAAATAATCACATTATGCTCACTTTGTGTTGAATTGCTTGAAACCTGCATTTTAAATGGTTTCAAGGCGACTGCAATGCTGTATAAAATGAAATGGAGAAAGAGTCTTGCTGAAAGGACGGAGACAGAACTGATTTTTACCGAATAGAACGTGATCTTACATATTTTAAATACATCTGATAGTACTCCAAATGAATGAGTAAACCACTGAAGAATCTGTACAGCAGAATACCGGCTGTAGATTCACCTCTACCTGTGCACTGAGGTCGACACAGGCAGGAAAGAAGCCGAGCAGAGAGCTGCTGTTTCCACCCTGAGGGCAAATAAATCACCTAAATGTGAACAGGAGCCTGCTAAGTTGGTGTGGATGGAAATTTCACCAGCGGGTTGTTCCACAGCTTGTGTCTACCGGTGCCCGCTGCCCGCCCTTTAGGCTCTGGGGCATGAAGCGTCCTGATTTAATTACAACAGAAACGTCTCCAGGAGCATCTTTGCCTCCATCATGTGAGGCAACAACTAATCCTGAATGGTGTAATTATCCTGCGCTACTAAAGTACAATTAACAATTTGAAACAAGTAACAGACGCTCGTTGAAACATGTGAATTATATATTTGAAATCTACGCAAGTGACAACAAAAAGCGAACTTGTGCACACTCATGCATTAAAACAGGAGAGAAGCTTCTAAACACGATCTAGCCACCGACAGGAGTGAGAAGTGAAAGTGAAGCGCTCGAAACTGCTTTCATCTTTTCTGCATTAATGTCAGGCCCAACACTTTATGCATATTTCACATCCTGTCGTCCTGACATCAACAATCAAACAGCAAAAGCTGATCTCACACGTAGTGGATGTAATGAGACAGAGGAGATGATGATCAACTCAACTCGCAGCACAAGAGGCAGCAGACGTCTTGTTTGGCAAAAGAACCTGGAAACATCTGAGGCTCCTTGGCTGAGTGCGGTGGTATTATCTGGTGCTGCCAAGGAAGGTGTTGTGACATTTGGAGAGTCCCAAGGGTGTGTTTGTGTCTTCAGTGCCTTTGCGTGTGCGTGTGTGCATGTGTGTGGAAAGGGTAGACAGGTGCCTTCTGGGTAATTAATCCACAGATACTGGCTCCAGCGCAACACCCATGGGCTGATGTTGTCTCTTACGCAACATCATGAGCATAAACGCACGCACACATACCTTTCCTAAATCAACACACACATGAAGGTAACAGACAGACACACACACACACACACACACACACACACACACACACACACACACACACACACACACACACACACACACACACACACACACACACACACACACACACACACACACACACACACACAGGATGTTGCCTTAGGTATCTAGTTAGAAAACGTTGGCACAGATGTGTGAGGGAGAGCTGATGACATCATCTACCTGATTAGAGATAAGATGGCAGCCCCGAGCGGAGGGAGGTGACACGATCTCGCTGTTCTGAGTTTGGAGAGAGGAGGGTGGAATAAATGCCTTGCTCATGAATAAATAAAGCAACCGAGCTCAGTTAATATGTGACGCTGTAAACTTCTGCTGAGAACAGAGAGGAGGGAGGAGTCCATTATGTTTTCGAGGTGCATCTCTCCGGCTCAAAATTCAAACCGTCCCTAAAAACAACACGCATCAATTTCCAGTTCACCTAAGCTGAGCGCTGCATCAGACCTCAATCCCTCGGCAGCTCTGGGCGCCACCAGAAAGGAAACTCATTCTGCAAAACCCGTGAAACATCACGGCTCAGACTACAGTCACAAGGTTTGACATTCGTATCCCACAGGACTGTGTGTGCTCACCAGCACCATCTTTCAAAGCTCACTGCTGGCTTATTAGGGCGGCGTGGTGGACAAGAGGGATGTTACACTGTGCAGCCCGACACAATGGATCTGGCCCTGGGGACGATTTAAAATCAATGCTTCCATTGAAGCAATATCTGGGAGTTGTCTGGTTGAGTCAGCACACTGGCTCTGGTACTTCTTCGTAAAAAGTGATATTTATAGTGGATCCAGGCAATCTGCAAAACGAGAGGCGGGAGAGTCAATCCTAAAATATGACCAGAGGGGATGAAGGATGACGGCAGCCTCCTCCTCCTCCTCCTCTTCCTCCTCCTCACACGAATAGCGACTTCCTCGCAAACAATAAATTGAAGATATGTAAAAATAAAAACAACAACAAACAAACGAGAACACGTCCATTGGGTTTTCTAGGTCCAATCAAAAGCACAATTTCACTAACAGTGAAAAGCATCAACAGTTCAACCTTATGGCATTTGGATTAAAACACTGACTGGAAATAACACTATTCACTTCTACTGTATAAACTCTGGCTGTGTAGTTTATACGAGGCAGATAAACAATTTTGTAAACTGAAAAATTATGTAATATGTCTATGAACCACTTGTCTGTCTTATCTGTATTTATCCGTTATAATTGAGTTCATCATGTGTTTTATATTCTTGTTTGCACGAAGGTACTTAGGTGAAGCTCCATGGTTTGAAGCACGAAGGCGAAGTGCAACAGTCGTTAACAAACCGAGCAGGATCCTCCTCAGAATAAATATCAAATATCACAACATGGCACAAGTCCACGTTTTCCAGAAACACAGGAAGAGAGAGAGAGCAAGAGGGGAATGAAATGCAAGGGAATCAAAATGGGGACTTTGCAGTGATAACATATGGCCTCGAACCACAGGGCCATGAAGTTTGAGATGATGAAGCATCTGACAGTGTTCTTGGTTTGCTGGGCACAATCCAGTTATAAGTGTTTTCTGAACAAAAATGGTGATAAGTTTGACTTTGAATGGGACTCACTGCAGGACATAGTTTAGAGCAGTTGTAAATCCGACTTTCAATGGACTAAGGCACGTGTCTGTGGTATATAACAATTCAAGCAATAGGAAATAGTTCAGGGTGGGAGGAGAGGGATTCCCACTTTATCATTTTGGAGGATAACGCTAAGAGGGATGCACTTGAGCTGCAGTCAGTCCACTTCTATGATTAAGGCACTTTTGTGTATGTACAAATTCATCTCAGGAACCTTGTGTCCCTCAAGAGTTTACTGTGGGTATTGTGTAAGATTGCTGGAGCACACGAGCAGCACATTTGGCATTTAGACGCACGAACACACAAAGAACAGTGTTACTGGATGCTGCTGCCGGTTCCTCTTCAGGAGCCGACACAAGGAATCAAAAAAAGACAACTAGGTTAAAAGAAGTCTCAACCAACCAGTCGAAATCAATAATTAAAAGTCAAGTTGAAGCAATGATCAGCCGTGTGGGTAAGTTGTACGATAAAACCCCCATATTTGACTTCTTGTCACATGATAGCATCACAGACAGAAGCCACATAACCATATGATTTCAACCACGTAGGCAGCACAAGTATTTACCCTCGTGACACCTACATGGCTAAAACCTCGTCCAACACCCTGTGACTAACATTTAACAGCATCCTCAGTAAAGGCCACAGCCCCGCAGGTTATTGGCTATGATGACATCAGTGACAGCGTCAAAGACAAACTGGATGTTGTTGGTGTCGGTGGCGCAGGTCACGTGGGAGTAGACGTCTTTCTTGGTCGACTTGTTCTTGCTCTCGTACTGAGACTTGATGTGGGCTATTCCGTCCTCGTAAGTGTCAGGTCCTGAGGACAGAGAAGACAGAGAGCGGGGATTAGGTTCAGGCTGGAACGCTGCTTCTGATATTTAAAAAAAAAACACAACTTTTGACTTTCAGGCTCAGCACACAATCTGCTGAGGCGTGCCCGCTGCTCGCCAAACTTTCAAACATAAAACATGGGCAACGCTATGGAAGCTGATAGGGAGTGAAATATATACTTAAAATAATGTACTTCCATCCATCGCGTCATAAGTTCATACATATGGATGTGGAATTTCATTTGATGAAGTAATCATTTGCATTTTCATCAACTCTAATGGGTGTTTCACATTTAATGGATTCATTTATTATAGTATTCAAAAATCATCAAGAATCTGACTAGTGAGGGCTGCGTAGAAGGATGAAGAGCAGACGAGCAGATGAGAGGAAACAGGCTCTGAATTCTAATTTTGCTTTTCTCACACTCTTGCTGTTTTGATCTCTCACCATCTAGCAGTTGTGAGCTGTTTATATTTTTCCCGGTGTCTCTCAGTTGCTCTTGTCTCTCTCACACTCGTCTTTGTGTGTCGTCTTGGACCCCTGGTAACAGCCCTGATTTCATTCACCAGCTCACTTTGAATTATATGACTCATCTTGGTTTTGTTCCACATTCTCAGCCTCAATCTGCTCAGCCTTTTAATCTTATGGTAACTATCCGGTCTCTTTGTCTTGGCCTCCATTTAATCTCAAAGCTTTATGCATACTGTACAACTTCAACTGTTTTATTAACTAGTTCACTAAGTTGATGAGGAGAAGTTTACTTTAAAATGAGAGAGAACTCTTCAGATAAGATAAAGGACAGGACTTAAGACTTAATAAATGAGTGAAAGTCACCATGTACCCAGTTCATTTAACCAACTGGTTTATTATGAGGTATCTTAAGGTGTGTATTGTTCAGTTCTATCCACAGGTCACAGAGATAATCTCTGGAAGTAACCAGAACTTTCAACATTGTGATTTCTCCATAATACCGGGTTGAACGTGCTTCACCTCAGTGGCCACAGTGCCTCCTAGTGTTCATTTAACTTTACAGTATATATGAATGAAGAACATGGTTACATACCACTGTATTCAGGGAAGCAGATGGACAGTGGCGACTTGGTGATCTTGCTTTCAAAGATGTCCTTCTTGTTCAGGAAGAGGATGATGGACGTGTCATCAAACCACTTGTTGTTACAGATGGAATCAAACAGCTTCAGAGACTCATGCATGCGGTTCTGTGGGAGAGACATTAGCTCCAGTTCAATGGGCAGACATATATTGGGACATGTCCATAAATAAATGTGTATTTGAATGAAATGTAAATGTGCTCAGAGGACGCCGGGAACAGACAAACCACATACACACGTCATCGAAACACGAAGAGGAAGTGTGAAAAATAAAAACAAAAAAGCAGAACAGAGGTACTGAGGACTTCCTCTTGTCTATGGTGGTTTGCTGCTGTGCATTAAGTGTGTGTGTGTATGTATGCGTGTGTGTGTGTCTACGATCACATCAGTAACAGAAATCATTAGAAAGCTTATTACAGCCAATCAGTTAAACAAAGCCATGCACGTTTAGCTTGTTAGCCGCGAGCTACGGTTAGCTAACTGTGGTACACCGAGTAAGTGATCACTAAACGGTACCATGTGGAGTTTTTTTGACCACAGGGGGCACTGCAGAGCAAGGTTTTGAAGAGAAGTTCCCTGCATTGTCTGCATCACATGGTTTGTATCCCATGGTCCAGCAGCATATGCACAAGGGAATGATGAAACAAACATTTGTTTCGTCAACTGCAGAAAGGAAGCCACAATCTTTTGAAGACGCAGCAGTGCGCCAATACAGGAGGAAAAGAAAAAGACGAAACCTCAGTAAAGCTCGTTCAAATTTAAAGTTTCTCTATAAGGCTGGAAATTGAGCTAAACTATTTTTTTGGCCAGATACACATAAATGTAAAATGTATATAACATTTAAAAAGTACAGTTTACAAAAAACTCCACAGAGTTGCTTAAGAATAAATACCCTAATAAAATAAAATATAAGGCACATAATTGATTATATTTGTTGAATTCTGCAGCTAAAAATGTTACAAAGCATCATTATTATTATATAAAAAAGCGAGTTAAAATTAGAAGTATATGTTTACCATCATTAGGCCCTAATTCATATCCGTGGATAATGTTTTCTCTAGATTAAATTATTAGGACTTCTACAGTGCTTTGTTTGTTCACATTAGTTTTTAATGCTCATGCAAAAGGAACCCCACATCAATCAAGAGACCTGGTCACAGGGCCTGAGGCGCCAGATGAAGACAGTAGATTTGTTTAAAGAACGAGTTGAAAGCAGTTTCTCACTAGTCATGAAGCCCCAGTCACCAGTGCAGAATAGAGGATTGACCCATCAACCAATCGGATTAGTGAGAAAATACGACGCAAATCACTGCAGATTGAGGAAAAACAGTCTCTCACAAGAAAGAAGAGAGGAGGTTTGAGAGTTAACAGTGATCTACAGGTTTTAAATAGTGTTTAGAAGAAAGATAGAAATAGTCATGAAGAACATTGACAACAAAGCTCACACACACACACACTGGTTCAAGTCTTTGCTTCACTAACACAGTGAGTCACTGCTTTCAACTCTCAGTGAGTGCATCAACCTATCAGGAGGTTTCATACCTGTCTGTGCGCGGAGCATCTGCAGAAGATCTGACTGCTGATTGGTTAGAGAGGACAGTCGATGGCGAGAGTGACAGGAGGAGCAGAAGGAGCCAGAGATGCTGCAGGGCGGAGCTTAGAGCAGGAACCGAAAATGCAAGGAGGGAGGGGCCCACCCACCCAGACCGCCCACTCACCCCCAAGGAGGCAGGAAGACAGTGTTCACCGAGAGCAGCTATCATCTCAGAGACAGTCTGCGTGAGTGTGAGTGTGTGTGTTTGTGTGTGTGTGTGTGTTAACAAGTGTGTATTGAGGGAAACAAGAGGAGGACAGCCAGAGAAACACACATTGCAAGCAGTTCACGAATAGAGAGAAGGGCAGGTGTGTGGCACTGGATTGTTTTCATACAGCACACGGATGTATATGTAGATAAAACCTTAAACATAGGACCAGTGAAGTGGTCTTTTATTTCCTTACTGTCCCGTCGAAATGAGGACAACAGAAATCCTGAAAAACACTGCCTCCTCTTTGTGGCTCCTTTTAAATCTGACAGGGTTTCTGTTTTATCTTTTACAAGTCATAGAAGCATTTGAATTATTTTTCAACCCAAAAACAGAAACATGGAATATATTAAAACTTCATGAAATGTTAGGAAACAGTTGTTCTTCAGCTGTTGGGAGACAACTCTGTCCTAGAATTCGACTTGATCATTGAACAACACTGTGAACTGTCTGTGTAGCATCTTGTGAACGAGGACATTTCGAGCTTCAATAGAAATAAAATCTACCGTTACATTTTTCAAGCACTTGTCGAGACAGGATAAGTGTTATGGGAAAAAGTTTTCACTAATTAAATTCACGGCGTATCAGTGACTTTAATGAACTGCCCAAAAGGGATAAATGTACGACTTTATCACCCTCATTAGAGAGACTGACTATCCACTGACTGACTGTGGACTATATTTCTGTGCCTGTAATTTTCTGAATCACTTGCCATGGACGTGTCTGGTAGTAGAACCGACGGTGGAACGTGGGAGCTCACTGAAAAACATTTGGTTATTTGCCTGCTAATTTAACTCCCACACTCTTTAGCAATAATAACACATAATCGTTGATCAAAACAAAGTCTCTCTGATGTAATCAACAGATCCGTGATGTTTACGGGATTCGTGCTACATTTTGTTTGTTTGTTGATATTTTTCTTTTCCGGGTGCACACACAATCAGAATCAGAATCAGAGACACTGTTTTGATGCTGGGAGGGAATCGTGGCAGTCTGGAAAAAGGACGTTTTAAAGTCTAAATGCACACAGGGACGTAGCCTCACTGCTAACACCTCAATGTCAGAGCGGGTCAGAAGCAATGGGATCTGGAGAATCTGGCACACGACACTTCACTCACGGCCCCTTGACTCCTCACTAGGGGCCAGTAGCTTGTCTCTGTTATTGTGTCCAGTGATCTCATGCTGCCTGTGATGAGTTACAAATATTACAAACATTGTAACCATGGAGTTGTTGTGTAATGGCAGCGTGGCTGGATGAACGAATTCTAAAAGGTTTGCTGAAAGACATGAATAACTCCACAGTAAACAACACGGAGTAGCTTTTCTCTTTACTAGGCTGTTTGGAGAGGAAGCAGCTGAAACAAGTTGCTATCAAAACGTCGAAAAAAGAAACGACAAGGAAAAACTTCAGTTTTAATAAAGTTTTAACTCTTGAATCTAAATGCATCACAAACAAATCTTGATTGGACCTGCAGTTGTATTTTAGCTGTGCTGTGTTGAGGATTTAGAGCTGAGGAGAATCTCTAAGCTCCATCAGCTCGTTCCTCTTTAACCAATCATAACCTGATGTGTTTGACCAACCACCTATAAGACATCAAACTGTAAAAGTCGTCTCTCCTCCTCTCCATCAAACTCTCTCATCAGAAATGTCCCTCCCATGGAGACCTCCCAGCCGAGCGCTCCCTTCCTCCTCCTGAGCCCCGTGTCTGGGCTCAGGGGGGATCCTTAATGTTGAAGCACCCACTTCATGGGATCCACTTCCCCTAAAGCACAATAAATGTAGTCTTACTTCAAATTTTCTCTTCAATCCGCTTACGAGTCCCTTCTGATTGAAATCATATTACCATGTTAAATTGGCCACTTCATTTAAACCGGATTTATCATTACAGTGCAGCCTGATTTGTTGAGGCATCTGTGTACGGAACACACATAATACTAGAGGCTGTTTGTGTGTGTGTGTGTGTGTGTGTGTGTGTGTGTGTGTGTTATATGAATATTTCCTCGCCCTTTCTGACGTTCCTCTGCTGCTCCCAGCACAGAGGGAAGCTGGAAGACATCTGCATAAATAGAGCAGCTAGTGGACATGTTTTTGCTCCAGCCTGCAATCCTCAGAGGAAACACTCCAGGCTGATAAATAGCAGCGAGCACCGTGCATTCAAATCAGCTTATTTATTTTTCGACTACATGGCATCATCGTTGTTAAAGCCTCACGGTGGGTCGTGGCCTTTTGTCGAGGAAACACCAAGCTACACCATTGTCACTGTTTTACCATTCAGAGACATGTATTTGAACCAAATATCAAACAGGGCCGCATTTTCCTTTTATCCTCTCCACCGCCATTTTGGCACTCACACACTGCCTGTAATTCAATGTGCACATATTAAACCACTTAAAATAAATAAATGTTTAAGTTTTAAGTTCAGTAAAAATGTCTTAAATACTCTATTATTAATTTTTACACCTACTGCGTGTCTCAGTGCACATAATTTGCATTTCGTGCAACCTCATATAGAAGTTACTGTACCTGCCCTTCCATTTATGTAAAGCATGCTTCGCCACAAAGGGAGCTTTCTTTCCATCTTCAATACGTGGACGAATGCTTTGCATAAAGAAAAATAACTCACAGATACAATAATCCCTTTTATAGGAAACACCCAGAGGGAAAGTCCGTAGGATTATGAAATAAACCACAGGCTGACGTGGCAGCCTGGTTAAATAACACCAGATAATCAGAAAGATGTAAAATAAGAAAGACAGAGAGCATATAAGTTGGCCTTTAAGTTTTGTCCCTCTTAAAACATTGTATAAAGTAAAACTTGAATATAAATATAAACACTTTCATGCTGTCATTTATTTAGCAACTCATCAGAGCATCGTTCCTCATGTCTCAAGCTTCTAATGTTAGTTTACAGTAGGTTACATGTTCCTTCTTCATAAACCAAGCAAACACTGTCTTTCTTCATTGCTATTGTTTTATAAATCCTGTGTCAAAATGTATTGAGAGTGGATTTGCTGAAGTTGTCCCACATCCTGAAGCCGACAAGACTCCTGGACACGGTGCAACTCTGACTCAGTGTCTTTTAAAAGGTGCGTTCCAATATTTAGACTGTAAATGGGTCATTTGTACCCACAGCGACAGAGAAAGAGCATCAGTGAGAGGAACACACAGCCACAGAGGGAGAGAGGACATACGTGTGGAGACATGTCCTTACCGTGGTCTCGTCCTCATGCAGCACCTGGTCGTAGCCGCTGAGCGCCACACAGAAAATGATAGCTGTGACATCCTCAAAACAGTGGATCCACTTCTTCCTCTCTGACCTCTGACCTCCCACATCAAACAGCCTGATGGACACACAGACACAGACATGAATTCATATTTCGGACATGAACATTTTCTTAAACTAGACACGGTCTGTTTCAATCCGATCATACTTTACTCTTGAGATGCACGAGCAGTTGAAGTATTTTGATGAGGAGCATCACTGGGGTGTTTATGAGACATTTCCTCTCCCTTGTGTGTGTGCTCATTATTTCCTCGAATGAGACAGAAGCATGTCCCATTAATTAACTAAACTGTGGTGCACGACCGCAGTCGGATTTGTCTCGCCACAGTTTCATAATGATCCCAAAAAACTATTTGCAAAAGATCTCTGATGTAGCAGCCAGCCTGCTGCATTGCACAACACAAGTAATCTATTGTGAGTGTAAGAGCAGGTTTTGTTTTTTGACCTTCTCCCTTCGCTAAAGTCTTCAGTAAAGACTCTCTTTATATATCTTGTGTCTGAGTCTTGCACTCGAGTCCTCACCTGTGTCAAGTACAAAACAAATCGATGTGTAAATTTTTCAAGGTAGTTTGAAATCTCAGTTTAATCACATGGATTCACTCATGTGGGACAACGAGCTGCAGTAGCATTCCTCTCAACTCGGATCTGTCAAGTCACTGAATGATCTGTGTGGTTAATGAGAGCATTGATTTGTGTGGGTAAGGGATGAGCTGAATGGAGAATTGTTGTCCGGGTAGTTAAAGATGTTATTGTTGTAATGGAACTGATTAGATGCACAAATTAATATTTGGTGCATCAGCATGAAGTGCAGAAGAGCAAACAAATTTAAAACAGGATGGGCCGCAGTCAGATGTGTGTTCTGGCAAACAGAGCTGCAGAGTTTTGAATTAAAAAATATAAAAATTACTCAATTCTCCTTGTGATTTAATCTGGATAAGAACTACAATTCCCAAAGAGAGACTGATGGAAACACTGCATGTCTCCTCTGACAGGACGAGCCATAGATCAGCGGGTGGTGAGGCTCAAAGCTCGACCTGTGACCATCCAAGGAAAAACAGGTGAGCGGAAACCGTCAAGATAAACTGTCTGAGGCTGGATTTGACTTTTCCCTTTGAATTCATCTCACGTCTTCCTCCAGTTAAATGTGTAATCTTGTGGAGCTCAGAACAGATGGGGCTGATTCAGTACAGGTTCACTGTCGTCTCCCACACACGGCCTCACTGCCAGTAATAGCAACTGAGCTAAGAATATTTAGACTTTTACACAAAACACACGCAGCTCCCTGCCTACTCACCTGCGAGCGTAACAGTGGAAAGCACCATTTAGTAGAACTAACATCTGTATATCTGCATCTTTAAGATGAAATGTGTGTATGAATGAGAAAGACACAAAAAATGAGAGGGAAAGTGAAACAAATATCAAGTTGCAAAGTGTAACGGTGCATCCATGCAGAGGAATCGTGTCAACATTTGATTCATTTCCCCGCTCAGTGTGCCGCTCTGTACGCACACACCAGCGGCAGATATATATGTTAATTAAATTAGAGGTCGGGACAAGACGCCTCCCGTCTTTTCTCCTTGCTTTCTCTCTCCTTTCCGGCAAACCTCCCATAACGCCTCTCCTCCTCTCTGTCATCGTTCCCATAGCTCCTCGCTCTAATTGAATCAGATCTCATTAAAAAAGGCAGACATCCATAAATATGGACACGTGTTCAAAGTATTTAATTACAGACTGGAGTTCCAACTGTATGCATGGATAGAGGAGCAGGCTGATGGTTGGATGCTGGTGACTGTAGAAGAGAGGGAAGTCTAATATGAAAACATCAGTGGTAAGAGTTCATAGTGACCTGAAGTGAAGGTTTTTGAAGGTAAAGTGTGTCTCGACGATGCCGGTGGTCTTCACTCGGGTCCTCAGGATGTCCTGCTCTGTCGGCTGGTAGTCCGTCGCACCAATCCGATCTAGGCTGTCTAGGTAGCTGCACACAGACACACACAGAAAGAAATAGATTGTTAATCAGCAGGAATATACAATGTGAAAAGGCGAGTCAGGGCTGTCGGGCTTGGGATTTCTTCACATTCTGAGGCATGTGCATGGGTCTGTTAATAACCTTTTTTCAAAGCCAAAAGCATGTGAGGAAAACCCAATGAATGGATTACACTGTTAATCTGCTCTGATGTCAGCTGTGCTTGTTTGCACCTCTGGCTAACTGGTTCACTTCCTCCACAAATAACTGAAATCTACAATACAAAGGAGAAAAACATGTAACTTGTATTTGGAGGTACTGGTTTGAGATGGGACAGCATACTGATGTGGCAATATATCGTCATCCTATATGATTATCAATATTATATTTTATACATTTGTAAGGCACTGTGTACACTTTGCGAATTGTTTCATCTCAGTTTTTGTCAATCTCTGTGAAACTGACTCCAAATTGCAGTTATTAAATACACACATCCTACACTTTACCTATTTAGAGGCATTTTGTAATATTTAGTGTGACAGATATCATGATTAATCGCTATATGATCGTCTAGAAATATATTTATCATTGCAGAATTGCTGAATCGTGACATTATTGTTATTGAGGGCCATGCATTTCAAATCACATTATATCGTATCATGAGTGACTCTGCGATTCCCACTTCTATTACTGTTATTGCTCTAATACTCTATGCAGCACTTCTCTGCTGTTTAAGCCTGAATCCCATGAGAGTGAAGCTGTAGCAGCTTCTCTCCAACTGTTTAGTAGATTTGCAGAAGTTTAAACTTGTGCAACTCCAACAATTTACACAAGATGTGTTGGTCAAGCACAAGCAGTTATAACAGTCCTCATACTTGGAGCCTTTACTCATCAGCTGGAGAAGATGCTGATTTCTCTCCTGGGACATGCAGCGTTCACAACATCGTGTTTGACTCATCACAATTCTTGTTTTAAAACTAACCATTGAGCAGAAAATGATAAAAATCAGTCATTTTCCACCAACTCTTGAAGGGTGAGGGTTATAAAGCACACACTCAGTTCTAAAGCTGGTTTGATCCTTTGAGAAATGATTGATGGCTCTGTTTTCATTGGCCCTCGGGCTGTCTTTGTGAAGTCCGCCTCAGATCGATCAGTAGCTCCGTGCAACTTGGTCTCACTTAGACCAGAGAGTTTTCTGATCCCACTGACAGAGGAGGAGTATTATAAAATAGATGCGTTTACATTGCAGTGAACCTTAAAGCTACTGAGGTATGTTAAGGCTCAGGTGGGCCTCAGACTTTACATTACACAACAAGTGCAAGGAGAAACCCACTGGTTTGATGTCATTAATAATAAAAGAAAATGTGCGACTCTATTGACTCCACTTCCTTTTCCTGTATTGACCCCGTGTTTTACTGACTGCAGTTGCTTTCCTCTACCTGGAAGGCGAAAGGTCAGTAACAGATCAACACTGACACAACAGAGAGGGAATCTACTGCGTGTCCACATCGTGCATCCATCGAGTGTGTAATGGAGGTTTTTTATTTATAGATCGGGGAGTACACACACACACAAACACACAGATACAGACACACAGCTTGAGTGATAAAAACTACTGATAACACAGAAAAGGGACATGGCTTTGATCAGGGTTGGGAGGAGAAGTAGATGGGCGGGGGCTGAGGGGGGGGGGGGATGATCTACTGGACCTTGACACATTTCTTGGTTTGTCAGTTATCAAGATTTAAAAAAACTACTGCACAGATTAGAAAAAAAATTGTGAACTCATGCTCACACAAACGCTAAGATTGTTTCATGCACAGAGCTGCAGTACCCTGTGGATTTACAGTCGGGCAGCCCGGTTTCATATAAACTATGGACCACCACTGCATTCGGCTTTTTCCAAAAAGTCAATTAACACCAGGGCCCGGAGAAATATTGCCTAATTTCCCTGGTGACGTGCAGTTGTATGGTCTTTCTCTATAAGAGTATTAGGCACAAAAGAGAGACATCTGTAAGGAGATGTGATAATGACAAAGATGAAGGCATGTGTGTGTGTATGTGTGTGTGTGTGTGTGTGTTTGTGTTTCCAGTGTAGAAGGCTGTAGAGCTGCTGACGAGCTGGGCTATTTTGGAATGTGAAAAGAGCAAAGAGCTCTGTCATTACTTGGCAGAGACAAGAGGAAAAATACAGCTAAATTTCACACTAACAATACAAACGCACCTAATCGAAGGCAAAGCAAGAACCAGAATCAATAACTGTTGAAAATAAACTAGAGTTATCTTATTTTAAGCATCAGCTCTAAACAGGTACACTCAGATTGGCAGCCATTAGCAGACAATATGCACTTGAATTAAATTCAATACAACAGTAACATAATGCAATAAACCAGCGCTGCAAGGCCATGTTCATGCTCACTGTCTATTTAACAACTTTACCTGACATTTTAATATGTGTGTGTATGAAGGATGTCATTGCATTATTTTTTATTTTTTATGAAGCCGAGTCTGGACATGCACCAGTGTAACGAAGGCAGGGGATGTAAATCATATACAGAGAGTATGTGTACTATGGTAAATAGGTCAGTACATGTAGTGCTTAAATTGGACAGGAATAAAGAGAGAGAGAGAGAGAGAAAGAGAGAGAGAGAGAGAGAGAGAGAGAGAGAGAGAGAGAGAGAGAGAGAGAGCAGCGGCTTCAGGGAGAATAAATATTTCTGCTTTCTTTGTAATAAAAAACACATCGGATACAAGTGCAATTCCTAAAAGAATCACTAATATCCAGTGGAATTATGACCTTTTTACCTTAATACCTGCAGTTTACATCTGAAGGTCGGAATTAATAACACAAAATCTCTTAATCTGGAGAAACATCCTCAACTTTCTGTTACTGTTAGGTATGTTTGAAACACACACACAGACACACACAGACACACACACTGACGTTTAGACAAATGTAAGGATTTACGTCGTTGTGGTGACTTGTCCCCAAACTGTGTTACTTTATAGATTAAGGTCCCTACACCATGAGTAATACCTACACACCACATACACACACACTCACACACGCACACTCACACAAACACGGTCAAACTGAGTGTGGTCAGATCACGTGGTATCTGTCCCATCAGCTCATTGGTTTGTGTGTTTGTTCTGCTCCATAGGCCACCACATAATAGGAAGTGTGCATCAATCTTTAATGTGACATTTAAATCACACACACACACACACGCACGCACACATACACACACACACACAAACAGAGCGGATGTTGTTTGAGTTAATTGACCCTATGTAAATGCTGACAGGACGATGTTTGCTCTCCTTTCAAGATGTCTGCCCATATGAGGAATTACTCTCTCTCTCTTTCACTTCCTCTCTCTATCTCTCTCTCTCGCTCTCTCTCTGTCTTTTCATTCTGTTTCTCACTCTTTCATCAGTTTTGTACTGACTCACCCCTTCCTTTCCTCTGTTTGTTCCATTTGTCTCACAGATTGTATCAGTCAATCATCTTCTTGTGTTTCTTCGCAGTCGTGGTCTTTAACTTTCACTTCACTTAATCACTACATCCTGTCTCTTCTCGTCTTCTCTGCAGATTGTTTATGACACTTTTTGTTGCCTCTATGTTTGCATCAGCCTCTTTTCAACACATCTATTCTAAGGGGCAGATTCTGATCCTAGAAATGTGCACATGCTGTGATCTCCTTTGTGATTTCCACTTATTTTATTCAGTTATCATGTTATAGTTTAAACTTTGCGAGGCGGCAACAGAACCTTGAACTACATGATATCCTAAGATGGAGGAAAAGCTTCAGTACGCAAAGTTTTCGCCATTGAACACATTTTTGAAAGTAGCTCCTAATGTTAAATTCCATTTGTAGCCAGTTGAAAAGCTTCTTGGGTTTTGTTGCATCACGGCACGAAGAAGAAGTCAAGTTGCTTTGGTTCAATCTGGCTGAACTGTTGACCTGAGCCACGTCTGACGTGTCCAGAAACACGATCAATCAATCCCAGCGATTAATGTGCCATCGTTTCAACTTGTTGAAGATTTCTCATTGCTTGTGGTTTCCCTATAAAACGGCCCTGCTGTCATATGTCATATATAAGCTGCCTTCACAACATGCAGGGTTAGAGCCTGCTGCACAAGAGAGGTGCATCCATCAGTGACTACATCCATCGTTCTACTGCATCTCTGCTTTACGTCACTCGTCACATGTACAGAGCACAATTAAATTACAGCTACACACACAAACATGGCACTTAAGAGAAATGCCTCGCTCACCACCACGCTCTCTCTCTCTCTCTCTCTGAGTGTGTGTGTGTGTGTATTTTTCCTGCTGTGTGTCGCTCTTTCTCCACCCACACACAGGCACCGAGCATAAATCAGGGCCGGTAGTCGTAATGGTGATTGACTGTGTGTCTTAACAGCGTAGAGTATGATCGCATTTATAAGATTAGGGTGGAGTGTGTGTGTGTGTGTGTGTGTGTGACGGTGGTTTTATACAGAGTGAGTTGACTGTGGGGGGGGGGCTAATGAGTGATCTATTGATTTCGAATTAGGAAATTAGGAATCAGCTGGGTAACACACACACACACACACAAACACACTCACACACAAAATAAACCAACATTCATTCCCTGGCGGTTTACGGCTTACACCTCATCTCATCTGTTCATGTTCATGTCTTTGAAGAACCTTCCTTGTGGAGTTCTTGAGATGCTGCCTTCACGATAATTGGACTGACGTAGAGATGGACAGACTTGACACACACACACACACACACACACACACACACACACACACACACACACACACACACACACAGACACACAGGTGACCATGTGTACGTACTACTGCGCTGAGTCGTTGAGCTGGTACTCTCGGGCGCGGCTGAAGCACTCCTGGAGACCGGAGTCGGACCACAGACGCATCATGGAGGAGAGCAGCTCAGCAGAGTAAGGCTCTGTGTCTTCCATACGACTGACGACGTCACACACCATCTTAGCGTCCGCCTGCAGGTGAAACAAGAGGGAAGAAAGAGCAGGTTAGTATTCTTCACTGTAACAGGTGCTGAGATGCTGTCACATTATTCAAATGTCAGCTCATAAATGATAACACAGTACAAGCATCAGAGAGATACTGCCACACGGGGAAATTCATTCTGTACCCTAGGAGAAGAGCCGCCTGTAGTTTGACATATTTAAAAGTAGAACTATCAGACACAGCTTGAACCGGAGAAGGTGTGTTAACACAGATAGAGGATGAAAAATGGGAACAACTACAGAAGATGATTTCTGCAGATAACAGAGGAAAAGGGGTTAGAATGAAAACTTTTGTGGTCCAGTTTCTCAGTGAAAAGCCGTCACCGCAGCAAATGTCATTTGCAGACCCGAGTTAGAGCAGATACACAAATCATCATCTCTCAAAGCCACTGTGGTTTATGGACCTGTTTGTTTAATGTCATCATGCACCTTCAAGAAAAATGCTCCACAAACTGTTTCAAACCAGGGGTTGGAACAAAGGTAAACCTCTTATCTAGTCTCTGGCTGCAGGAGGCCAGAGAGGGGGCTGTTGTCATGCAACAGTGCTCCTTCCTCCCTCAGTGGCAGAGACACTCTGCTCCCTCCACACAAAGAGCCAGATAGATTAGCTGCTGCTAAATGACATAACTGAAAAGTAGTCAGTGTCTTAAAGGCCAAAGCAATGTAGGTCATATGACGGCGAGAGTTCAGTCAGTCAAGCTGCAAACACCGGGAACATAAAGACGTTCACATACACTAGAGCAGTGGCTGTTGTGAACCTGCCAGTCTGGAACAAGCTGTTTTCTTTGGCCTGTGGTGATGCTGGTTGCAGATTTACTTCTGTAACTGTAAAAGTGACCTGGAAGTAATTGAGCTGCGACAAACTAAGACTGTGCCACAGAATCCTGATCCACTGCAGCTGCACATGGAGCTGAGAGCATAGAACCCCAGACTGAATATTTTTCAATATTGATGGAATCGCTCGTCCAAAATGCACCAAGTCCAACCCTGAGATTAATTAGACCCGAACAATAGACCCGACAAGTGTGATCTGATCAGATGAAATTTCTGTAATCAGCAGATAAATTAGATAGATTCACTGTTTATAACCATTTAGTTCATATTGTAAAACTGAATGTTATATAAAAAAATATAACAATTATTTAATTCCGTGGAATTTAGTTGGTATCATTTGTGATTGTGTTTTTTGTGATCGTTTCATAATGAAAAAAAATTATTTGTAAAAAAGCCTTTTCCCTATTGAAATTACCAAACCCTGTGTTACAAGGTCATTTTTTGGAAATATTTATAAACTATTGTTCATTCTATTCCATTTATATTTGAACACGTCATCCTTTGTTCATGGAAAATCACTCTGACCACTTAGCTATGAGTAAACCTGCTGTGGAGATCTCACTTAGATGTTCAGCCATTACCAGCATCACGTCTGAATCCAGCAGCAGCCCCCCCCCCCCCCCTCCCCCTGCTCTTTGCTCTTATTGATTTCTCTTCACAGCACTTGACTCCGCCTACATCATTATTCTTGGATTTATAGTAATATTTATGGGTCAGTAAGGCCTTGACCTTTGCACCTTGTTCTTTTTCTACACCGCACGCAATCTGTACACAATAGCAAGAAAAAAGGGAAATGCTCAATACAGATAATAAGAAATACAGTAATTTAAAGTAGTAAAAAAATTAATTGAGGAATGAAAACTTTTTTTTAAAAGTTGTTCTGGGACATATTAAAAAACTAGTTTTAATACTGTAATACTTGTTATTTTTAATGAAACATTTGTAATCAAGGATTTTACATTTAAACATTAAGAGAATCAGATTAACTGATCTCTTCAAGAATGTTATTGAAAATTATTGTATAATTTTCCAAAACTTACTTAATATGAGGCAATGAAAATATATTCTGATATTAAAAAAAACTTCTATTTATTTTTGACATCAACAATTTATATTGTATTACAGCGATTTCTATTATTTCCTTTCTAATCATAAATTCCAACAACATTTCCCTCTAGGTGACATGTTGTTATCACACTTAAGTTCATAAATGCTTCTTTGTGTTGATTCATTGGCACAAAGAAATAGATCCATCATATTAACTTTTTAACTTCCTGAGGGAAAATGTAAATTACTTTACTTAATCAAACGGCAGAAAGTTTACATGAGAAAATTATTTCTCCATAGAGATCCATGAGAGAATTTACAAGACATCTGCTAATATAACTACTACTAGAGTACAGTACTGTACTCTAATGGCAACACATTAAAAGAAAAGAGTCAAATCCAAGTCAAATCCAATTAAGATTCCTGTGATGCCAAACATTTATAGTTGTGTCACACAAAAGTTACACAAAGTTCTAATTCGAATTTCCTCTTTCCAAGGATGATTAGGCCAAATCTATACAAAAATACAAACAATCAGAGACCTAACACGACGGCACAATATCCTCTGAGTACGACCAATGTTAATCTGCTGCGTAAATGAAAAAGACTACGCAATACAAACAATGGAACAATGGTAATAAATATATTTCATCCGCATGCACAGGTCCGACCTATTTCTATAAATGTGATACATGAAGCACTTACCAGCATATCGCTGAGTCGGCAAAATTAAATATATAACTCAGTTAAATATTTATGCAACTGAACAGCACTGAAATCAATATAACTTTAGACCGGGCTAACACCTTCACTGGAACAATATATCATCAGGCTTCTTCTTTTTTTCAACCAGTGAAACACGATGAGATCAGGATGAGTATTGCTGTTCCCTGTGCTGTAATTTTATCCAGACATTATAATTAGATTTCATAGCACTCAGGCTGAAATCACAATAAGTGAAGGCACAACGCGTTTGAGTTTCCACATTTCCCCCAGAAATGAACAGAGTGCGAAGCAATCAGGGCGAGATAATAACAGATTAGAAGAGTTTGGAGATTTGACAGAGGACGCGTATGCTCCTGAAGCATCAACCTGATTAAAACTCACCCAAACACACACACACACACACAGAGAGACAGACACACACCTGGGAGTCGCCAATGCAGCTGCAGCACAGGCTCATTTAATCTGGTGGAGGAAGTCACGAGGCACCGGTGCCAGGTTTAATCCTGCGTCCTCTTGGAAGGTTCAGAAAGCTAATGGTGTCAAAGACTTCACCAGCGGACAGGGAGCGAGGCTGGGTTGAGGTTGTGTGCTATACAGAGCAACGTCCCAAAAATGTAATGTTGTGATCACAACGTTAGGGATGTGTTCTCTGGACTCCTTCCAAGTTGACAAAATAGATTAATTAAGCTCAGCAGCCCAAAAAACTCTCTTTTGCCTCTTTCTGACACTTCCAGCTAATTAAAAAAGAAACTAGACGAACAGCGTCACGGTTCTACGCCTTTTCCAAACGATTAAAATGAAAAGGAAATACGTTTGCACCCTCCCCCTCTGTTTCTGAGTTATTGTTTTAAATAGTGGACAAAAAAAGAGTTGTGGCAGAAAATGATGAAGTAGACCTTTGACTGTTTGGATATAAAACATTATCACTTCAGTATGAAGTTTATCCTGGTTCACATTTGTCTGCATTCATTATAGTCCATGTGAACATTTGTGCCAAAATTGAGATAATTCAGCTTCAGATGGTCTTGAGGTATCCAACTCCCAGAACAGGACGTTTGTCGGCTGGGACATCCTGAAGCAGAGACATTAGTCTTCTAATCCTCCATGTCCATACACTAAGTAATCTTTGTGAGAACACGAAAAGGAGGAGAGCAATGCCTCAGAGTACCACCACTGTTTTTTTGTAACCCCCCCTCCCAAAATTCTGTGATCTGTTGTTGTGCCAAAATGTAGCCTTCAGCTAAGATTAAGTGCATCGCAGACACAGAAAGAAATCGTATTTATTCAGTTGTTGACTGAATAATAAAGAATTAATATAATTTCCACTGTATTGTTGTGATTTATGCAGGTGTAGAACAGCCCCCCAGTGAAATGTCAGCTCTGGTTCCCCTCGCAGCTCAGAGAGAAGTGGGTCAGGACGGGGTTAATGAATATCACCGAGCTGTGACGAAATGTGTGGTGAGCGTCAGACACCCTCACTGCCACAGTAGAAACTTCATGGTCTGGTTGTAATGCTGAGTTAAATGTGTGTAAAGACAGATTGTCTCCATTCTTTTCACCCAAACAAAATCAATAGGGGAATTCTGAAGGATTTTAATCCACTTACAGTATATGGAACTAAATTCAGTAAATGGCTGTCAAACGATTTCTATAAACAATAATAACTTCCGTCTCTGAAAGACAGTGAACTGCTTCTGTTTCCGTCCTTGTTTGTATCTGTTTATCAGAATGTAAGATGAACCAGAGCTACAGGAATAAAGCACCTCGAGCCAGTTGCTGTTCCCTGTAAATACCAACAGATCATAATAATGTGAGCTGAGTCACTGGTCGATGAAACCTCAGCCAGGCCCTTCCAGTTTTTTATTATTTCTCTAATTCCTTATTGCAGGCAATTTGTCTGCCTCCTGCACCTCAGCGTGTCACCACTCTGACCTCCCCCAGTCATCCAATCTGTCTTTGAGCCAGTACCATCCCTCCATCCTCATTATCTCACCTGTATCTGCTCACATCTCTCTAAAGTGTTTTTTCATGTCTGTCCTTCACATCTCCTCCCGTCTGTGCTCGTGACCAGGTGTGTCTGTCACTCCTGTCGTCTCCTATTCCTCACACCAGCCCTCCCTCTTTTATTCATCTGTGCCTCTCTTCTTTCCCTCCCTCCCAATGTTCTCCTTCTCAATCAGACATCTCTTTTTTCCTCTCAGTAGATCTACATCCTCTCATCTGGCTCCACTCCTCCCTCTCTCACCTCTGTGACACTGACACAAGCTTCACTCTCCTGTGTTGCAATGAACCATTTTTAGCTCTATCACTAAGGTGCGACTGTAAGAACATGCGCACAAGTAAATATACACAATAAATCACATTTCCTTCTCCTATATAGGTTCTGTCCATGCGTGATGCAAGTGTGGGACCTTTTCTTGACCTCATGTAGACCGATGCAGTGAGATAGTTAATACCTGACTTCAAAAAGGTTTCTTCAGAGTTGTGCATATATTCACGATTTTGCAAACCTAGTTTTTGTCATAGTTTTCCTCCATGTTGATGGTGACATTCTTTCTCTGAATATACTGTACATGTGTGTGAGTGTTCTTGTCTTTCCACTCTGAAGAAACACTACGTAAACACACTACCTCTATTTAACTGCTCTACATCCCTGCCTGAACACTGAATAGCCAATTGTCACTGTCGTCAAATCTACTCCGTCCTCATCATCATCATCATCATCATGCTTCATCCTCTGCATCTGTTCCTTTCTCCTTTTCCTCTCGGTCTCTGTATTCAATAGGTAATCAAAGCACGTACGTACTGTAGGACCTTCCACTTCTCTCTCATTGTCCAGAACTATGCAAATTCCAACACACATCCATCTGCAAGTCCAACACACATCCATCTGCAAGTCCAACACACATCCATCTGCAAGTCCAACACACATCCATCTGCAAGTCCAACACACATCCATCTATAAGTCCAACACACATCCATCTGCAAGTCCAACACACATCCATCTATAAGTCCAACACACATCCATCTGCAAGTCCAACACACATCCATCTGCAAGTCCAACACACATCCATCTATAAGTCCAACACACATCCATCTATAAGTCCAACACACATCCATCTGCAAGTCCAACACACATCCATCTGTAAGTCCAACACACATCCATCTATAAGTCCAACACACATCCATCTGCAAGTCCAACACACATCCATCTGCAAGTCCAACACACATCCATCTGTAAGTCCAACACACATCCATCTGTAAGTCCAACACACATCCATCTGTAAGTCCCACACACATCCATCTGCACGTCCAACACACATCCATCTATAAGTCCAACACACATCCATCTA
>NC_070632.1:5107342-5320550 GCF_947347685.1 Pleuronectes platessa
AGCCTGGAAGGAAAACTCGGCCATGCCAAAACGTGTGGGTGCCTTGGCACCGGCTCAGTTCTCTGTGGCCAACTGCTTTTCTCTTTAATCCTAATTTGCTGCTCTGTATTCTCCTCATTTAAACTTGAATGTAACACAGTGGGTGAAATATGAAGCTGCAGCAGTTTCTAAGAAAGAAAAAAATGAATTATTTAGTAAATTATGGGAACATGAATTATAAGTGGCTCTCAGCTAAAATGCTTGGCCAGTCTGCTATTTCTCTTTCCTGTCATTAGAAGTAAATGATACA
Organism: Pleuronectes platessa; assembly: GCF_947347685.1. NCBI lineage: Eukaryota > Metazoa > Chordata > Actinopteri > Pleuronectiformes > Pleuronectidae > Pleuronectes > Pleuronectes platessa. The sequence goes on from NC_070632.1 coordinate 5,107,632, forward strand.
GTCACACATTGACAAACAGTGGCTGATACTGACATGTATGGCATTGTGGGTAATGTAGACACCACACACTAGCATGCAAGTGCAGATTCTTAATAAACCCGACCCAGTGTACTGAAGTCTGCCAAACCAAAGGATGGTTAAAACTTAATGGATATTTTGCTCTACAAGAACGCAATGGTGCACAACACTGATCTTTTGTGTTACTATGAGAAGTGTTAACATTTTACAGATCATTATCAGACTGTGACGGGACCAATTAGTTTCTGGCGAGCCGCAACAAGCTCGGTAAATAATGGGGAAACACCTGAATGCCTTTGCCAATAATTTATTAATAGGTTATAATAATGCAGTCCTCAGAAGACCCACCAGTCTGAGTCTTAAGTATGTTGTTTCATTCTTTCACCCCTCTGCTAGCGTAATTCAATTTACTCACTTTACTTAGTTCTGCCCACATGGTTCATGTGTGGAGGGGAAGTGCGTGGCATTGAAGTCAAAACGGCCCGAGGTCTCGGCCTCACGAAAAGGAGGAGGACAAACGGCAGTGGAGCCTATCGCTTTCACCGCAATTACCCATTAATGAGAGGCACAACTTTGACAGTTTCTCATGAGGAAACTGCTAAACCACAGCTGAAGTCCAGACAAGCTCTGACCCTGCAGGGATAACCCAGGCTTGTGTGCAGACGTTTTCCCATGGTGATAAGGACTTGGCCAGATGTTCGCAATACATATCCACACTCTCCTTGACTCTTAAGTACAAGTTAGAGAGAGCCCAGTGTGTGTTAGGTTGCAGATCTAGAACTAGAACGAGCAAATCAGGGAAGGTGTTGTGTGTAATTTAATGAATGACCCTGTCATCTCCTGATCATCTGGGGCTAAAAATACAAGGAAGCACCGAACCAATGGGACAGTGAAATGTCTCAAACTTGATTTAGCCCTCTTTGAAGTCGGGCTCTGTGAATGGGGAAAACAGCACATTATAAGACACCACAGTGTTCTCTTTCATGTAGCGGCCTGAAAGGGATGCTATTGAGTGTTGGAGGGAGACCTTTGATATGTGAGATGCTCGATGCCTTGTGAAAGGATCAAGCTTATGATTTTGAGTCAATATGTGTGTGTGAGTGCTTTGATGCTTGTTTCTGTCAGACCCCATGTTTTGTCAGAAATGCTCCGTACTGCAGGCTTAGAGGATCAGCCGTGATGGATCGGTCCCATGACAGTCCTTAGCCCGAATAGTGTGTAAAGAGGTGCCTGTGGAGAAAAAAATGCAAACACACACGACAAGTAACTGGACTGCTGCTCCATCGTTAACGCTCAACAGTGTTCTGTGTGGTGACTTGAGTAGTTTGACTATGGAGCGTCTCCTCCCGAGCTAAGAGGACATGATTAAAATGAGAGCAGGAAAAGATTTGTTTTGATTACCCGTTTCTTTTGTTGTCTGGCTTTTTGTTTTGCAGACCTAACGATTGACATTTCTTGTTTTCCCAGAAGGCCGAGAGTAGTCTTGCGCATTTTAGTCTGCGGACACAGAGACAGTAAAGTTGTAACTCCCTTCCTATTGTGTACTTGTGTTTTTATACTGCTGGTTTTATGTTTTTCAAGGAAAGGCTGCAGTGTATAGGATTACAATTCCACAGCAGAGCACTTCATGACTGTGGTCAGGAGGTTATTTAAAAAATGATTTAAATGTTGCGTGTGTGCACACAATGTGGAGGCTAATGATGTGTATATATGTGTGTGTGTGTGTGTGTGTGTGTGGGGGGGGGGGGGGGGTCATGTCTTCTTGTGTATACTAGTAATAAAGGGAGAGAGAGGACTTTGCCCTTCTCTTCTTCATCTTTACCATCTGTTTTGTATAGCATTTGACTGAGGCGTTAATCATTGGGCCTCGGGGCCCTGACAACAGCTGGAATAGAGAGATGGACCTGTTGATGTTTATCTCTCCTCCTCTGTCAGTCCCGTATGGACGGCTGTATTAACTGTATTCATGTAGCTCGGGGGGGCTCATGACCTTGGTGTTTCAAGGTTCTTGAAAATCAGCTGGGACGACCTCCCCAGTCTGGATTTCTCTCTTGCAACGACTCAGCCTTCTTCTTCGTCAAGCTACCCAGATACCCTATGCTACAAGTATAGTGTCGATCAGATATTGTAATAATCTGATTATAGAGAAACTATCACACTTTCTGGTCATTTCAATATGACACTCTCTAGTCCCAAAATCAGTCTTTGCATTACATCCTACCTTCCCATGTCCTTATTTGCTCCCAGAATCAATAAATCAATCGTGATGTGGCCACAACCGAGGAAACACATGGCTGACGATATGTGATACACGTGAATCAGCAACAGCCTTAAACCGGTTTTGATAGAGTTTATTCTGAAACCTCAATAACGTGATGTAAAACTCACTTTAAAGTTTTGTATATTTTCCATGACTCATTTGTCAAAGTCCAAAATATATTTTCTCATGAGTCTAGACAGAAATGGATGTAAATGGTAACTTGACTGGTCGGCAGAGTCATACAACCACAAGGAGGTAATTGTAGCTGTGCTGGTTCTGCTGTAACCCTGTGACGACTCGTGTCCTGTCGTGAGGCTACTTTTCAGAAAGAGATCCGACAGGTTTTTAGGGAACTTGAAAACTGATTTTATTTGTTTCTGTTCCTGATTATTACTCCATTTGCAATGTTTGTTTTTATCATGTATAGTGATGTTAAAATTCAAGCTTCAATGACCTTTGCAAAGACAATACCCTGGAAACAAAGTGTAAACCAGACATGTACAAAGTGATGTTTTTGTTTCCTAGAGAAGGATGTAACATCATGTGTCATCCAGAGCTTCTTAATTGAATTTTCATTATTTATGATAGTGGTGCAGCTGTGAAATTTGCATGTATGCAGTGTGCAACAGATGGCCCTGGGTAACTAAAACACTGATGGGATTCTTAAGCATTAGGAGACTGTTTTAGACGAGTCTTGGTGCGAGCTATGTGATGTCCTCATGTAGATAACACTTGGAGAATGTTAACCGTCTGACGCTCTTGGATGGTCCTGGCTAATCCTGAAGGCGCTACATGTTAAAAGTGATTAGGTATGTATAGAAGCTCTGTGTTTAAGCATCGGCATCACGTATTTACTTAAAGGTTAATTTGCTGTGGAAAGCACACAATGAGGGATTGAACCTTCCCGTCCCATCCTTCGTGCTTTGTATAATGTGGGTGACATTTAGGCTTTATTGGGTCCCTGCTGCTACACCAACAGTAGTGGCCCAGCAGCTCTATTTCTGACTTACTGTTTTGGCTTCCCACTTTATCAAAGCAGTGCCATGGAGCTTATTATGGGCTCGTTGGGTTTGGCCAGCGCTGGAGATGCCGGGTTTGCGGAAAAGGCTACCATGGAATTAAAAGCCATCTTGGCCTATGCAGAGTGCTCATACATCTTTAGCAAAAGCTGTAGTCAAGCAAACAAACACACAAACACACACACACACATTTCAACAACAGAAACAACTTTGCAGCATGGTGATGGGTTGAAGATACGCAGTGTTGTATTGCTCTATCAGGTCATGTAGAAACAGAGTCATTTGTAGAAGGAGATGTCAGTGGGTTGGTGTTTGTGGAACCTCAGGTTTTGGTTTGTTTTGGCTGAACCCTATTTTCAGCATCTCTTTTTCTTGTTTCCAGACAGTTCTCCTGCACACAGAGAAATGCTTCTGAGAGATTTCTATTCCAAGTTAATAATTAAGCTGTCGCGAGGGTGTGTGTTTGAGACATGCATATTTGTACTTGGGGCGGGTAATTGCCGATTTGTTTCAAAGGCATGACATTGTTTGTTCTGTTTGTGCTTTTTTATTGGTTCTAAATGTATCCAAACAAAAGATTTACGAAGTCTGGATTCGGTCGTCTGAGTTAGTGATTTTCTCCAAATATGGGATTTTCTGAATTCTCTTAATTCCAGGCCAGCCGCTCCTGTTGAGGAGGAGAAGTGCTGCACTCTGTCTTCATATTGATCTGCCTCCGGGCTCCAGAAACGGAGATTCCTTAAAGCCCGCCGTAGTCTAATGACATTACTCAACACCCCCGCCGCTCCCACCCAGCCAGCAGTAATCACCCTCCCCAGTTTGGATCTCCCTGCACTCCACTTTCTTTCCTATGCTCACTGTTATCAAATTAAAAGCTTTTCTAAAGAGGGTTGTTTCTTGGCCTGCAAGCGCGGGGTACAGACATGGCAGCCGGCCGGGGGTTGAGTGATACTGTGTGTGTGTGTGTGTGGTTTTACAGTATGTTGGCAATTGAGGATGTAGGTCTGTGCGTGTGTGTGCATGTATGTGTCTACCCAAATAGGCTTATTGGTGTTTGAGCCAGTGAGTCAGGAAATAGGGTTAAAGGAGTCCACGGACAAGCGGTCATGCAGGAGCGTGAGCTTAAGACTGGGTCAGAAGAAGAGAGGTAATGGGAGAAGGTGGGAGAGCTGCCTCTGCCCTGATAGGTAACTGAATACGGTCCTAGGTCAGGGGGTATAATACATAACTTTTAGGGAGTGGTTATAGATGGTGAAACAGAATGGGTGAGGGGACTGGAACTTCTTGTGGGGTTGTTGGACGATGTCAATTAATTCTTTGTTTCCTCACTGCCTGTTGAACTCCTACAATACAACACAGATAAATGTGTGTCTCTGATAACTTTGTATCTCAAGTCAAGGCTTTAGCTTTGGTCTGAATATTGAATTTCAAACAAAATCATATTGGGGGGAAGAAGAGATGAGTCCCCGTTTTGAGGCAGACGCAGGCAGGCAGAAAGTGACAGGATTCCTCAAGTGCTTTGGGATTTCCCCCAATTCCCACCTTCCAGGCTGAGGCACAGAGGAGAGGGAGGGAGGGAGAATAATGGGAGGGATGCAAAGGAGGTGGGCTAAATAAGAGAGGAGGGAACAGGGGACACGGAAGGAGGCAGGATAAAAAAAGAGTCAGACTCTCGAGCGCAGAGTTGAAGCAGGTGGTCAAAAGAGAGAGTGAGGATATGCTCTGCGAGGGAGCGAGACGTGTTGATTGGATAAAGACAGCGAGCAGCCTTTAAAATAGATTAGATGTTGAATTCCCAGCGACGCAGGGCTGTGGATGGACTGAGCTTCACTTGTTTGGCCGGTGAGTTGATTCTGCTATTATCACATCTTATTTTCCCTTTGGGTGTGAAAGGCCAGAGATGCTAATGGTTAAAATAAATAGAATGTAATATAATTCTTTGTAAAGACACGCTTTTAGTCATGTGTTGTTGACATTTGGGATTTGGTTTGTTAATTGAACCATATTAAATAAAACCATAACCCAGTACAGTGTGGGCTAATGGTATTGAAAGGTCAGCTGGGATTTTTTTTCCTAAATCTAATTTAAGCCATGGTTTTGACAAAGAAGTTCTGACGTGCCCTTTTATAACTCTACCATACTTAAGAATGTTATTTTTTCCAAATGTATTGCATGTGCATATATGCTCTATGAAGTGTTGCTGTATTACTACACTGTTAAGTTAAGATAAAGCATTTAATTCATAAATGTCTGCTGAGTGTAACTGAGCAACAGCTTAACACGTTACAAATTAGTTTTGATTAGAAAAAAAAGCAACAGATGTCATTGTCAAGATAAAATATCTATATAGACATTTCATTTTTTTAATTACTAATCATTATTTAAATGTGTTGCATGTTATTTGTTGATCAGAAACACCAACCCACAGCAATTAACCAGTCGCTGATGAAACCGAATTAAAAGTTTGACGACTCTATTATCTAGATGTAAACACACCTGATCCTGGTTGAATGAAAACTCATTAGTGCCTGCATTCCCTCTTATTAGCGCTTTCACCTCGACACAATAGGTTTTTTACAGAGACAAGAAAGCCTCAGTCTGGGGAGGCACGTTATCAGCCGCTTTGACTCACAAGAGGCTACACAGCTCAACTCTGCTGCACGCCATTGTTGAGCTATTTGCATGGGCCAGTATGATAGCGGCCACCTCCCTGTGCTTGTGCCTGTAGCTGGCTTCGTTCTCTCGTGTGGACAGAGGCTTCCCTCACTTCACCCTGACACACATACACTCATTTGTTTATGACCTTTAACTGATAAGTGCCCATGTGTCTGTGTTTTTTAATTTGTGCGTTTCCTCTGTTATCTCACTCAGATAAACACTTGAGCGCCTTTCCCACTGGTCAAAAAACTAACATCCACTAACCCCTGAAAGAACAGCAACACCCATACTGGCAATGGGAAAAGAGTGAATCACCGTTTGATCACGACCAGTATTGAGATTCTCTTTAAAACAGTGTTGGGGATGCTTGACCCTTTTTAACAAGGCAGCACAGTCCTCGAACAGACAGCCTTTCTTAACCAGTCACCAGTTTTAATATCGTCTCTGATCAGTGTGCTGCTCCCACTGTCTTTGAAATGCTGGGCTGGTCACATGATTTGTGGTGAAAGGCCGGGTCAGAGGTCACAGAGATGGATGTGGGCTTAAGATTACAGCCTGGGGAGGGGGGGGTAGGGTCAGCACGGTCGGGGCTGCCTTTCAAGTGAGCAGAGTGGCAGAGCGCAAAACTAAACGCTAAACTTTAAAACATTTTATTGAAGGTCCATGTTATTATCCAGTTGTCAGAAACAGAGGGAAACCATGTCTGTGGAAAAATGGTGTCAGAGTTGTGATGGTGGGCCCACAGGCCATGTTGTGATGTTGAACACCTGGTAGAGATAAACACTGTGGAAACAAGAGAAAGAAAAGATGGACTGATTTAACACAGCATGTCTAACTGTTTAGATGGCCTCTTCTGGGAAAATAAGTGAAGATTATGCTGTTATGCAAGTTATAGAAATTATTTAAACATCAATATTTGTGTGACATGTTGGGAGAGGGAAATTTGCTGTTTTGTAGTTGAAGTGAAAGTAATCAACCAAATGAGTTTATAGGTAATTTCAAATCAAACTTTGTTGTGTTTGACTTTAAATTACCCATAAACTCATTTTATTGAGGGTTAAAAAAAACACTGTGAATACAGACAAACCTCAACATGCATTTGTGGAAAATCAACAGCCAACAAAATCTGTCTGAATTATACCTGATTGGCCCAATTGTGTCTCCTGTTGCATCTCATCTTGGTTTTATGTTCTTCTTTTATGGTTTAATCTGTTTGGCAAACAGCGTTTAGGTGCACGGCAACCACCTTCACACACTAGCAGTAGTAACACATTATTTTATAACAGGCACCTGCAAAGCAAGAGAAAATATATTTATTTATGTATTTATTTAAGACAATAGTGGTGTAAACTCTCTGATTTCAAAATTAGAAGTTCACGACCCATCACTACCTAAGAGCAGTTAATGCTTTTTCGCACTGCAGACAGTTGATCTACCTCCAGTGTTTACATAAACTAAATACTACAAAAAGGTTCTGTTGTTCTTTAGTCTGGACATCAGGTAGAAACCCTCAAACCCCGCTCTGAGGACATGTTGACTTGTTGAGGACTGAGTCTAGAGCGAACCTAGCTGCGGCCCCCTGAGCGTGACACCATTCAGGGACGCCGCTCTGCACAGGACGTCCAGGACGGTGCCAAGTTGGCACTGCTGAGAAATGCTGAGGTAGTGACACCATAGCAGCGCTGTAAGCAGGGCACTGTTCACTAAGGGTGGCTTCATCTAGCATTGTTTGTGTCATTGAGACAACAGAGGAGAGCCACAGTAAAAAAAAGGTTGGCAGGACGTATGCCAGGGAGGCAATGGTAAATGCAGATGGTCTGGTCCATTAGCGGGAGGGAGCTCAGAGGGAGGGAGGCCACATTTTTTTGCAGCCATTCAGCGAGAGCCAGACACAGAACCAGAGCCTCCAGCTGTGGTTCCTGCAGCCACAGCCTCCACTGTACCAGTGGCTGTGATGTCATCTGAGAGCAATTCCTTCCCCTCTTCTCTTCCAAACCCCTGCTGTCTGCCGGGAGACCCCAGGCCCCAGCCACCAAACCCCCCCACACCCCCCTACATGCCTATATACTACCATTCATACAAACCCTGTCTTAATAAACAACTTGGAAATGGACTTGATACCTCACTATATCACATTACTCCCTGGCACAATGTATACAAAGCCTGTTTTGTATTGTAAGAATACTGCTCAGTCAATGGGGCGGTTTCTTTTTCTGGGGGGGGCCTGCAGCTGAATAGGACTTGGTAGTGGAGCATTAGGAGAGCTGACAAAAGCAGCCCCCCCCCTCCCCACACACACACCCACACACACTCTTTAAAAGCGTAAGGTTTAAACATGTAAGGTGACAGGGAGAGTTGTTTGTGTAACATCGTGTGTGTGCGTTTGTGTCTCCGTGGCTACAGGACGGAGATGAAGGGCATGACTGGAATACATTGAAGAGTCAGAGGTGTCATTAAGTGAGAGGTGGAATGACTGTGTGGGTTGCTGTGAGTGCGTTTCTCTTCTCAGTCCTTAAATCAAGGGCTTGAGAGCTCTCTTCTGTTTCGTTGGCTCCAGGGTGCCATATTTAAAACCCAAAAAATTGATGCTGTTTTAATGGGATTTTGAGGCGGACGGCCGGAGTGATACATTCTGCTCTATATTTTGCTGTTTCGATCCCTGCCACAGTGCTTCAATCCCTCTCTCCTCTACCTTCGCCCCTGTCCAAACTCAGACAGGCCACCACCACTCGGGACAAGGTTTAAACAACCGTACAATTAACCAAACCCTGGAATCTGACTTCCATTCGGGCCGGTGTCCAGACAAGCCGCAGTTTCTTGAGTAGACAAATCAGATTTCGCTATTCTTGCCACCGGGGGCCCCGCTCTGTTTCCAGTGAGAAAGTCTGACAGTGAGTCAGCTGGGGCTGCCATAGAAAGCATTCACACTGAAGCCCAGAACCATAAAGGCATAACCAGTCGTGGGCAGATATGTCAAAAGAGTCCTCTTAGAATGCAGGTCAGGGACAAGGCTGACCTCAGGGGTTGAGGAAGGATAAGGGAAAAATGCTGGGGAGAGAGAGGAGGAGGGGAGGGAGCAGATATACACACAGGATAGAAGGGGAGGGGGTTGCGGTGGCCAGACAGGCCATAGGGGCAAAGCCTGGTCCCCTGATGGGTGTCTTTCAGGAACACATTATTTTGTAATGCGTCGCTCCCTGTTGCTTTGTGTCTCCGGTTCTCAAAGAGCCTGTCAAGTCAAATATCAGGGCGCAGGATGACTGAGCTGCGAATGCATGAATGCTGTTGGAACTCTGATGGCATCACTCATGACATTCAGTTCACATCCTCAATTTATAATGATGTGAAAGGCAAAGGGAGGATTTCTATGGATATTCTGAGTCTGGGATCCCTAATGACAGCTATTTCTGCAAGTGGTGTCAATCCAAGGACACGGAACTTCAGAGTGGATGACAGAAGCTGCTTGTTATAACACAGCAGGCCTCTTTTGTTTCCGGAGAAAACACTGTCATCTAGCTGACACGTCATCTCACACTGAACTGTGGCTACTTACATACTAGTACGTCTTAGTTTTAAATCTTAAACCATCTGTGTTTTTAGCTCGATATACGTTTTAATCCCTGTCCATGCTAACACATCTAAAACCAGTATCACATGACCATTCCCATACACTGATCATGTGTGTGTTGGTGTAAACAGGAGGAAGATTGTCACTAGTTGGCAGAAAATATGATGAATTAGGAACAGCAGATAACAGATATCTTTTCTTGAGCCCTTTTTCCACTAGCAAAAAAAACCCTTTAACATCTGGCTTTTGTCCTGAAATGGGAATGGATACTATCGGCATTCACCCCCGGGGTCGAGTGACTCTGCAGTAGACACAGTTCATTATCGCCTCCACCTCCAATCTGCAGTGATGGAAAAGAGACACCCGGATGAACGCGCTAATTAGGCAAGAGAGTGAGAGAGAGCGCCTCAACGTTCCTAGGCTTTTGGGATATTGAAAATGACGCAATGAGGAATTAAAAAAGAGAGGCACGCTTCTTTAATGGGAATGGGAAAGGAATCAATCAGCTTTTTAGCCACGTTTAAATAAACAGCATAAACCTGCTAATATTGGTTTAAGAGTTTGTAATGTTTTGCATCTGCTGCTGATAGGTGAATCGCAGCTGATAAGAACCAATCAGGAAGGGAACAGGAGTTTTTAAATTAAAACAGGAACATCCCATTAGAAAACTCCACAGTGGTGGTCGGCATGTGTAAATCTGGCAACAGAGACACATTTGTTATACTCACTATGTTTATTCACATGTGGAGCACTTAGCACATCAATGTTTATATTCTGAAGCACTTTGATCTCTTTTATTTGATATATTTTATTATTGAGACCATTTAGTCTCTTCATCATCGGCTCGGAAAGAGATGCATTATTTTAAATCTCCTGGTGATGAGGAAAGTCCCGTTGGAGACGATGACTTCCATTTTGTTTGCTGAGGAGAACAGATGGCCAACATTGGCAGAGAAATGTCACACCGAATGCAAATATAGCACCTTGTTGTTTATGTGTCTGCGGCTGTTCTGACTGTTCTTGCTCTTTCCCTCTGCTTTAAAAGAACGCGCACCTTGTTCGTGGGTGATGAAGATGATCTCTGGGGGGGGGATCTGCAAATGGATGCACATTTGTAGGAGGAAGTCTGGTATATTAATTGCAGACATGTTACTTCTCTTGTGCTTTCTCTTCACAGTTTAAACATCTTCCTCTAATGCGGTTGTTTTGGTTTTCTTCTAAAGTGAAGTCACAGCAGATATTTGACCCCTGAGAGAAGCTTGTGATGATTCTGGGATAAACTTTTTCTCTTCTTCTGCTTTACATGTTAACAAGTTAATCACTACAATCGCCAACAAGGCAGAATGAACACATGCTATAATCACATAGAAGGCATGTAATGGAGAATGTCAGGTATTGTCTGGAAAAGTTGTCCTTCAGGGCATGGTTGGCCTGTCTGCCAGTGTGGGACAATAACAATTGGTGTTGTTCACCTTTGTGTTTTGTGCGTCTTGAAGCCCACAGCTGAGAGTTGTGTGTGGACGGCTGCAGCTCCACCTCAGATTTAAACACACAACCTTGACGGCAGCCGATGACTTCCCCTTTTCCTGTATCTGGCGCAACTGGACTTTCCGTCTTTTTAAGCCAGCATGGTTAAACATGCTGCGTTACACCATCTGTCTCACCTGTCACTTAATCTACCTCCTGCCTCATCGTCTCTCTGTAGTGAGACGTCTTTTCAGTAGCTGAACACATCTCACGTGCTCAACAACTGCAGTAATCTGCTGGAAATATGTGAGGAGGAGGGGGGGGGGGGACACCCACATGTGACTAAAACTACAATCAGAGCTTAATAATACAGATAATGACAGGGTCAGCCTGGGGGGAGGCTGGATTCCAGTTCGCCCCACTAATTCTAGAGTTATTATGGAGAAGTGAAAGGGCGACAGTAAGGAGAGAGATGGGTAATAAGCACTGACTCCTCTTTTTTTTAAACCACGACTGTTTTGAGATGTAAAAAAAAAGAAAAGACGAGTCAAGCAGCAGCAGCCGAGGGAGAGAAGCGAGGATTCTCCTGGCAAACGGTTCTGTGTGTTTGCCACGTCGCCCCAGCTGACTCATCTCCTCTGTCCGCCTGCTGTTCCTGCCGTCCCGAAGCTGCTGCTGCTGAGAATACATCACTATCATATTCCCTGTGACTGTTGCTGCCATTTCCTCGTTTCTGGAAAACATGTTGGAATCTGGGCAGATTAGATTCTGTTTTGACAAAGCTGTTGCTCCGAGACTCCCCCATGAAACCCGAGGCCGCTGACATCCAGGTGTTGTTACCTGGGAATGACCGGAGACTGACCTGTCTCCTGTGGTGCTCCACGGCCTTTATTCATATATTCTAATTGTCAACCAGTCGTTTATAAAGTATAGGATATGCTGTTTACTGCCATGAATATTAAGGGTTTCTTTTTTTTTGCAGATCCAGAATGCTGAGAAGAGGATGAATCGTCCAGGTCATCTCAGTCACCCACGTGTCTTTGCCGCTGTCCCTCCCCGACAGCCCTCTCGTCCCTGTGGGGCACCATCTGCCTCCCCACGCTCCCCCCCTTGCCCTTGCCCGGCTCCCTCCTCCCCCCTCCCCTGCCCCCAGTAGCGACCGTCCCAGAGGGGAAAGGCGAGCCAGCCCCTGTAAATATGCCTGGATGGAAGGCTCAGTGGCGTCTCGTCCTGCTGAACTCCCTGACCTGTGGCCTGGAGATCTGCGTGGCAGCTGGGATCACATACGTGCCCCCGCTGCTGCTGGAGGCCGGAGTGCAGGAGCGCTACATGACCATGGTTCTAGGTAAGGGCTCGTCGAAGATCCGGTTACCAGGCCTCTTTGCTACCTCGTAGTGTGTGTGTCTGTGTGTGTGTGTGTGTGTGTTGTGTGGGCTCCGGGTGTTTTGAGGTTCACTTCTACCTCTTTTCCACATTTAAGCATGCTGTCATTATTTGTCCCCTGTGATTCCTCTCTGACAGGGTATTCATTTAAATTGAAACGCAAAGGTGACACACACACACACAAACACACGCACACAAACACACACAGGATAGACTATCTCTGTCTTGTTTACTGACCTCATGAGTGATTGTTTCTTGTCTGAGTGTTTCCAATGATAGTCCTTCAGCCCTTGAGTGCCACATTCACCTTGTGTGATGCGTAGTCATGGGGAATAGGGAGGAAGGGATAATTGATTTTATCTCCATCAGTCTGAACGGTTTGTTTGCGGCGGTGGCTACACTGAGACCATCGTACAAATGGAAACATTATTTCATTAGTTGCCATTGAACTAATAAGATATTATGAATCAGAACAGGCCGTACCCTCCAGGGGATGAAGGTTTTGTAAGTTGGTTTGATTCATAAAGTACGTGAACTGGTCCAGTGGTTTAAGAGCTGCTGTATGACTGAGCTTCAGGGCGTCTGTCTTCCCCTTCAAATCCAGGTCATAAAAACATAGTGGAGGCCCTAATGCTAATCGGGGGCCAACTCACCTGTTGTTCTGTGAGGGTGATAATTGGGCACTAATTGAAAGGCAGCAGGAGAGCAAAGTGCCTGGAGGAGAGCTGTGATCTCCCACACTCACAGGTGGTGCGTCTTAATGCAGTTATTGGACCTGACTTCAGATCAGACCTTCATTTAAAGCAGCCTCCTTTCCTGTAGCTGGACATTTAGCTTTGCCGATCTTTTGTACAAGTCTTCATGAAATCTTGAGTAAAACCAATTAGACTGCTGGTGTCGTTTGATCAGTGAATATACATTCAACTCATCCATCACAGCCTTCCCATGGTTTTCTACAGTATCATGGGCTATATAGCGTTTTCCATAGTGTCCATCAGTCTCGAAATGGCAGAAAAACCTCTTAACAGGATTTTACAGCCAAATAAATTCCAAAGCAGTTTTATTATAGCAGCACTAGAGAGGCATTGTAGACCTGGAAAAAAACAATAACTGACACTACACTTAAGATAGGGTTACGAGTATGTGCCACAGAAAAGCATATGGGGACAATCAGTGGGGAAATAGCAAACCTTGTTTTGCTGCCTGCAAGTATTTCTAAGATGTGAACAGTTCAGCTGTAGAGTAAACAGTGACTCAACTGCAAAACAATAGTTTGAAAGAAATGCATCATGCATGCGGCTTTTGTTTGGTTGTGTCTTTAGGGAAAAGGGTGAAAACAGAGAAGCGACAGACGTTTGTCCCGACATAATCTGTTCTGTATCTGTCGGAATGCTAAATCAGAGAAAGTTTTCAGCTCACCAAAAGCTTGTTACTGAAAATGACCTGCTCCCCACATAAGTACTAAACTTGTACAGCTGATAATATTTAATTTGTTTGAAGACTGTAAGAAAAACGTTGAACCATATGGCCATTTTTGTGGCTCATGTTTTAGTAATAGATAATAACCAAACATAAAAAAAATTGGTACAACTCCAAAAATAATATAACAAAGTCAAAACATAAACGCTCTCTGCAGGGTTTATTCTGTAATCTAAAAGCTTTCACATGAGTTAATAATTAATATACTTTATAACTAATTCTTTTAGTGTTCAGTTTGTTTTCTGCTCTGTGCAACAGCGGATAAACACACAAACACTGGAGTGTGTGCAGCCAACGACCACACACCATTGTGTCTCTCTAGCATGTAATTCACTTTTGCTTGTGGTTGTGTATTTGTTGTTTTAGTGGCTCTTGACTTTTCAATCTAAGTTTATCCTCTAAGAGTTTCTTTAAACTCTTCCTCATGTAAACGTTAAGACAGACAGCTCTCTCTCTTTTGTGGAATCGGTCATTTTTCTTCCTGCTCACAAATCAGTGGCATGCGTGTACATACACACAATTAGCATCCCTCAGATGGTATTTGCAGACTGTAACCGAGTTTACTTGTAAGTGAAGTGAATAGTTGCATGGTCCTGTTGGCCCAAATGGTATACACATGCTCTTCACTGAAGGCTCCTCTTTCAGACATTGTCTTGTGACTATACAGATGATAGATACAATTCTACCAAACCAAAAGGCTCCGTGTGGACGACAGAAGTGACTATTCAAGTATAAAGATTAAACAATATACGCTTCTACTCTCTGGCCTCTCTTAACAGCTGCCGGTGATATGAAGAAAAATGATTTCATTGTAGCTTTCCTCCCAAACAGCCTGCACTGTGAGCCAGTCTGGAGATGGCACTCAACCTAATTCTCATCTCCCCGTATTATAATGGAGTGCCTGAATGCAATTTGAATGAAGATAGATATTGTGTCTTGGGAGGCTTAAAGCGAATTTCCCCGAGCAGTTGTGCCAGGTTCTCAGATGGCTGCTTTCTACTTTATCTAATAGTCCTTTGTTGGCTGCTTCGACCTCCAGTTTTATCTTCTTCTTTTTTTGTTTTGTTTCCTCTGTGTTAGTGGAAAAGATACACACGTCTTTTTGTCTTGTGTATTTTATTTAGTTTATCTAGGTTTTTATTTAAGCATCATCACACTTTGTGGAATGTGACACACACACACACACGAGGTTGGTTAGTGTGAGACAGTGAGTCTTACAGCTGTAGATGGAGAGGGTTGTAATGACGGACCCCCACAGCTGCAGCAGGAAGACATGTGGTGGAGGGTGAAGACTGCGTTTCTGACGTGTCTATCTTTCTCAGACATCCCGTCTGTGTTTGTGCTCGTCTGTCTGCTCGGCCTGTCTCCTTCATGAAGGTTAAAGGGCATCTGAAAACACAAGTTTCATTCTCTTGTTAAACAGTAGTAAGCGCATGTGGATATTGGTCAGGTCATGGGTTTTTGGCTTAGACTGGGTCAAGGTCCTGTCAATTCACACAATCACTCACTCTCACTTTTATAGAATCAAATAACTTAAACTTACATCTTTAACAACCATTTAATTGAAGTAGACTTTGACTTATTAGTTTGACCCAGGTCCCATCTGCTAACATGGAGGAGATGGTGTTAATGACCTGTCCCACAGCCAGCTACCAGGGGACGTTAAAGATGTTCTGGCTTCACTTATGGGGCGCCGTCATGTCGCTCATCTTTATAATCACTCTGTGGTCTTTGGTGTGAATGTGTTGACCCCTATTGGTGCCACAGAGCAGTGTTTCTGATGAGCGGCTCCTCAGTGTTTGTTATGTTTATGAGAACGAGGACAGACGTGATTTCAGTAAATAGCCTTTTCACAAATGGCCTTTTAATGAGAAACACTGAATGAAACAAACGTGCACTTGTCTCTAATGAAAACTCCACAGGGGGCCTTTCAAATGTCACACTCCTGCCCCGAGATCTAGTCATTTTAGATATTGGATGTGTGTGTCTGTGTGTGAACACCCATTGTGCCATGGCGTGCTCCAATTAACCAGACCTGGCCATGTGTGGAGGATGAGCTGACGGTGGCTTACATTCAGGCAGCACGCCATCTGTAGGAAGCACCACCAGCAGTCAGCGATGATGGTGCAGGGACACATGCAGTTCACCTCCTGGTAGGATGGAAACAAGGAGGAGGAGACAGGAGCAGTAATATACAGGATTCAAAACCATGGATCTTGACGACAAAGATCAGACATGAGCACTGAGTCCCCTTGTAGTCGATTAGTGTGACAGTGTTTTTGTATGTAATTTAGGGGTGTGTAAGGATTATTAAATCCACCTGCTTGTCTGTAATCATTAAGTTTGTGGAGTGGAGCTCTGAATTCATCTGGATCTCTCTCAGGAAAGTTCACAGTTATGTTAATCAGGCAGGGAAGTGGTTCGTTTCATTTTTTATTTTTTCTGTAGTTTCATAGTTCGATGAACAGACTCTCGATTCAGAACTTTTTCCAAGTAAGCAACGGAAAGATGTCACACATTGTTCTGGTGACAGCGTGTGGATGTGAAGGGATTAGTTTGTTATGACTGAATTAAAGGATTACTCAATGCTCAACATCTGCTCTCTAACTAAACACTTTATACAAAACACGATCAGAGATTAGTCTCATCTTCAATCATATAAAATAATATGAAAAGCCTTGTGCCTTTCTGATTTGTGTGATTTCTTTAAAAAGTAAAGGTCTGTTCTCTGTCACTGAGGGAAATATTGTAAATGTGATTGCACCAAATGCTCTTTTTTCTATCTCAACAGGTTTGGATTCATTCACTTTGTTCCCGTCCTCTGTATCTTTGTGTTTCTCCTCTTCATATTCTGTGCTTTCTTTAAAGTGTTGTTTTTTTAATTCCTCTGGTGCAGGTATTGGTCCGGTCCTCGGCCTCCTGTTCATCCCTCTGATCGGCTCGGCCAGTGACCAGTGCAACAGCAGTTATGGCCGCCGGCGCCCCTTCATCTGGCTGCTGTCTCTGGGAGTCCTTGTGGCACTTTTGATCATTCCCCACGCTGACGTCCTGGCAGCCCGTCTCGCCTTGGGTGGACGCACGGTTCAGGTAGCACACATGTTTGTTGTCTGATGAATTTCAGCTGCAGAGCACACAACACAAGATAGTTAATTGTGTTTTCTGTGGTTTTGCTGTTGCTGCAGGTGGGCTTCCTCATCTTTGGGGTGGGACTCCTTGACTTTTGTGGACAAGTGTGCTTCACGCCGCTGGAGGCTCTTCTGTCTGACCTGTACCGGGACGAGGAGGACTGCGGGCAGGCCTTCGCCATGTTCTCTTTCATGGTCAGCTTGGGAGGATGTGTGGGATATTTGCTGCCTTCGCTGGACTGGAGTCGAGGCTTACTCTCTGTTTACCTGGGAGGCCAGGCCGAGTGCCTGTTTTTCATCCTCATCCTTATCTTCGTCTCCAGCGTGCTCATCACCATGAAGGTGTCTGAGGAACCCTCATTTACCAGCAGTTGCTTGGCAGGGTCTGGATCTTTATTGGAGACTGGGACCGGAGTGATAGATGCTGGCCGCTGCGGCGTGCCTCGCTCATGCTGCTACCTGCTGAAGTGCAAACTGAGGCTGCTGAAGTCTGGTCCCCTGCTGTGTCTACTGAGAACATGCTGGTCCATGACTCCGGCCATCTACAGGAGCTACTGCCACATCCCGCGAGTGATGAGGCAGCTGTGTGTGGCTCAGCTCTGCAGCTGGATGGCCGTCATGTCTTTCATGCTCTTCTACACAGACTTTGTGGGGGAAGGCCTGTACGAGGGCGTGCCCAGTGCATTACCAGGAACTATGTCCAGGCAGCGATACGACGAAGGTCAGATTTCTTCTTTGTACAAGTTAAAATTGTGTTTGTGTGCATGTCGCACAATGCTGTATAGCCACTGGATAGTATATGCCTTCATTTATCTCTTCATAGAACTTGATAACCTTCGCAGAGGGGGATCTGTTTTCATGGGCATGTATTTGTCTCTTTATTGGCCGAAAAACACAAAAATACTCTACCTATTTCCACAAAACATTCTGGGAAACTATGGCAAAGGTTTAGAGTAAAGAGAGTAAACAGGCAGATCAACAATTTATTTTCACGATATTAACAAGATAGGACGATAGCCTGGGAAGTGATATGCTCTCTCTCTCTGAGTTCTTCTTTTACCTCCACTAATAATGTTGTGTTTTCATTTCATCGTAAGCAGGATTACACAAAAACAACAGATTTTAGTAAAACTTGGGGGAAGGATGGGCGAAGAAAGAACACATTTTATTTTGGTGTGGATCCAAATAAATGGGCAGATCCAAGAATCTCATCACTTTTATTATCCCGTTGGGTGTTGTTTGATATTTTCACTGATTTTTCCGGGAATAACTCGTGGATTTTGATGACCAAAATCCGGCGTATTCAGAAAAGCGATAATAATGAGTGTGTGCAATTTGGTGCAGGTTGATTGAATTTAAGGGAAATGTCGGGACTCGGAGGAGGAACACAATCTGAGTGACATTCTAGTATTGATTTTGACTTTAATACCAAGTAGGATTTCATGAAACAAACTTCCATTTAAACTAGTTTCCTCACCTGTGATCATCAGGTCTTTACCTCCACCACCTCCACATCACCGGCTCGAGGTCCATTCAGGCTGCGCTGTCTGCTCTCTCACAGCTGGGCAGGATGCACTCGCATTCCTGGAGCCCAGGTGGAGACAGACAGAGCCTGTGTCCCTGCATGCCTACATGCTCTCCTGCGTCCCTCATATCGGCTCCTGTCAAGTTATAGGACACGTGCGGCACAGCGCAGCAGTTAACATAGTGTAGTTCCACCGCCGAACAGCTAACAAATCCTTTGGGTAAATATGCTTAGGTAAATATTAAGCCTATCAAATGTTATTCATGTGTTAACTTCTATTTGTACACCTGAGGAATTTAACAAATTCACACGCCCTTAATTCTTTCCTGTTCTGAAAATCACAGAGTTGTCACTAATCCAGATAAACAGTAGCGGGATTAGTGACAATTTATCCAGTTGTATGGGTATATTCTGAACCTTTACAAATATTAACAAATACAAATACTGTCAATTCCACCGTAACATAACCTTTAAACACTTCTGATAAAACATGAACAAATCTGTTGTGTCAGTGATGTCAAAAGGTCAAATATGCTGTAGGAAGAGTCTTGCTCTGGTGTCTGGACAACACAAGTAAAGTAAACAGATGTGAGGAAGTTCATCTTACCCCATGTGGAGAGGTTGCAGGTTTTTTAAGTATATTTATGTCTACGTGTGTTTTATTCCCTCTTTTCTCTTTTCCTTCATCTCTCTATACTTGATATTCTACTTCTCAGCTCAACTTCTCATTTTATCAAACCTTTTCTACCAGGATTCACCTGTTTTCTCATCCTCTAATCCTTATTCACAACCATTCCTTCTCACCTTCCCCCTTTTTCCTGTGATATTTTCATCCCTCCATCCATCCTTTGAATTAAACATAGAGAAAACCTCCCTCTTTCTCCCCCTTACTTTGTTTACTTTTTCACTTTTCCGCTTGTCTCAGCTCCCTGTGCTAGCTGGACCACAAGGAATGTCACACTCACAAAGAATTAATGTCAAGGAATCGGCACACAAAGAACATGTTCATTCAAGCCAGGTAGACGGCCGGAGCGCATAATCTTGAACTCTGTCTGAGTCGTGTTTGTTTAATTTGAAACTCTGCGGATGTTATTTAACCACATCGTTCAGCCTGAGGATGTTCCTCCGCAGGTAATCTGCTTTGTGTCTAGTTTTGTAGCTTCGCTGGCTTTTCTACTCAGTTTTTAAGCCTTTTTCTGATCATTTCTACTGGGAACTGTGGCACTGAATAGAAATGATCCGTCAGGCTCGTGTTCCAGTATCAGCCACCTTCCCATCCCGCAGAAGCAGCTCTCCTGTAGCACTCTGACTCAGTCTCATGTCTCTGTGGGCTTGAATTTCGGTCCTCATTAGCCTCTCCTAGTGTTTGTAAAGTGGGTTCAGCAGAGTAATACGATCCACGCACTCCTTTCACACAACTGATTCTCTGCTCCGCTCCTGAACTTCTGACCCGCGCTGTTCGCTGAGATCAGGCTGAGATATCAGTCCGATAATGGGCTGAAATAAACAACAGTCCCGACAGGTAGCTAGTCCGGCTTCCGTGGATTATTACTTCAACTCAGAAATTTCATTAAGTGGTAAACGTGGGAATAAACAAGAAAAATGGGAACATATTTCCCATAGTGAACAAAATCCTGCACAAACATACACATCTGAAATATTTCATTATTATTGAAAACTCTTGAGTTGTATGATTTTGTCGATAGATGAAAATCCGCTTTTCAAATTCCACTAAAGTTGAAAGGTCAAGTTCAAACGCAGAAGGAAAATAAAAGCATAAAAACATCAAATTTTGATTATACCTTTTATTATAATAAACTGTATTTATAAAGGACTTTTTAAAAGGCTTAACAAGAATAAATAAAACCAAGAAATTAATTAAACCAGACACATCAGTTGAAAGGACATTGGACAAAACAAATCAAACATTCCCACAGGGTTTTGAAAAGAGTTTTTAAAACATTAAAATATTAATAAGAAGCAGAGAGGTAGTGTCTGAGTTCAGTGGACAGAAAGGTGTAAAGAGTGGGGGCTCAAACAGCAAAAGCTTATTCTGGTGCATCAAATCTCTGTTTGGATCTGCACAGAATTAGACTCACTCATAAATATCAGTCCCTTTAATATGCCTGATTTTTTTTTCTCCATCCAGACCCATTAATTATTCCCTGGGAAATTAATGATTCCTTTATCTTCCCCTTGATCTGTATCCACACCATAATGTATCGTGTTCTTCTTTAGGTCATGCCACACCCCTCCACAAAGTTTCATAGAAATCATTTGGGTAGTTTTTGCATAATCCTAACAGCTGTGAACTTCCTGGTTGTAATGTGTGGTGCCCTCTGCTCTCAGGTATCCGTATGGGCAGCCTGGGCCTGTTCCTGCAGTGTGCTACCTCAACCTTCTTCTCCCTGGCCATGAGTCGCTTGGTTCGGCACTTCGGCTCCCGCTGGGTGTACGTGAGCAGCATGGTGAGCTTCACGCTCTCTGCTCTGGTCATCTGCCTGTCCAAGAGTGTGGTCCTGGTCACCGTCATGGCCGCTCTCACTGGCTACGCGTATGCCACGCTGCAGACTCTGCCGTACACGCTCACCTGCCATTACCACAAGGAGAAAGCGGTAAACACAGATCCTAATGACTTTATACCCGAGGTTACTGTGTAGACAACCTATAATTGATAAGTCGATTCTTTTCTTCTTTTGTTTTCAGGTCTTTATGCCAAAGAAGAAACCCAAAAGCATACACACAAATGGGATTTCAACCAAGCGGGACTCTGTGTATTTGACTCCTGTGGAGGAGGAGGGTGGACTGAACCACAAAACGGGGGTTCCATACGGATTCAAGGATAATTACGAGTACTACCCCACCCCCCCGAGCCAGAACGGCTCCTCTCTCAGCTCTGGCAGCCCTGAACAGGACGAGGGGGAGCTAGAGTTCGAGAAACGAGGCGTGGGATTGGACTTTGCCATCTTGGACAGCACCTTTCTCCTCTCTCAGGTTTTCCCCACCCTCTTGTTGGGCATGATCGTTCAGTTCGCTCAGTCCGTCACTGCCTACATCGCCTGCTCCGCCATCTTTGGTGCCATCGCCATCTACCTGGCCCGTCAGATCGTCTTCGACCAAAAGGACCTCAAGTGCTGAGATTCAGGGGGGAAAGACGTGGGAACGATTGAATCATAAATAATCCCAAACAATCATTCAGGTTTCATGGGTTGAACTCAGCAGTGCACTACTGTTCCCAGAATGCCTTGCTCCACGACTGTGTGCTTGCTTTAATGAAAGCTAAAGGAAATGGGTGTGAAAGTTGCTCATAATAGAAACTGTTCCTCGTTACAGCCGGGGTTCGTTACCTGCCAGCTGAACAGTCTCCGTTCTGAAAACTAGAAATCTCCCTACTACCCTTTCTGTTGTGACATCTCTCCTGTCCATTTTCCTCAGGTACCAGATTTACTGTAGAACTCATCAACCTCAGATACACAGCTACTAACCTGTTTATGAGTTTTATGGTTCTGTCCACAAGTTCTTAAATTACAGTCTGTATTTAACACTGATTTGGTTCAGTCAGTGGATTTGAGAAAAATGACCCTGATGTGTGTAAAATTGGGAGAAAGTTTCTTTAAATATTCAGCTGTACTTTGATGCCAGCCTCATCTTCTCTATTTCCCCTCCCAAATGTAATCTATTACTGAAAGATCAGTTTTTGCGGCAACTATTTAAAAAAACTAATTTACTGTGCGTCCCTATGGGAATTAAGTTATGCAACCTGCTGAGGTGACATGATCGACGACGGTGGTTTGAGAAAGAATCTGTTTACTGACTCAAACGTCCTCTGTCTGGATAATCAAGAGTCGTCTCCTCTAGCCGACCGCTCCTCCTGACACGTCTGATCAGGACTCAGGGATGTTCTGGTTTCCCATTCGGTCATCGTGCCACTTTCCCTGCTGCCTAAACCTTCACGTGTCGCTATATTCCCTCAAATGACAATCTACCAAGTCCACATGGTCCCTGAACAGAGATACACTTGCTTTGAACTACGCGTACGCATCGTGGCTGAGTCTGTGATGCATCGATTGTGCACGTCCCACCACATTAACACCTCACGTCCGACAGGGCAGCGTAGGACCGGTACCTGACCTCCAGTGTCCACATGCAAATCCTGTAGTTCTATAGAGTCTGAGTTCTGCTCTGTGCCCTTTAGTGGAATACTCTGTGAACAAATGTGTTTATGACGCATCTAGTTGTGTACACCTTCATAAACAGGAAGTGTATCTGCGGCCTTGTAGTGTAATGTTGTGTGTAAACAGTGAAAGAAGAAGAGTGATGTCTGAGAGGAGCCACTCTATTCTGGAAAAGACCAAAAAACATCAGGCAGCAAATGGAAACATTCGGTTACTGAAAATACTGTGAGGGGGGGCATTGGTGGGCTGAAGGCCAAGCTGGAGTAAGTGTGTGTGTGTGTGTGTGTGTGTGTGTGTAAAACATGGAGGACAAACAGTGAGAAAGTAAAATTACTCATATTTAAGTGCAAGGCTAATTTATTAGGACTGGAGCCTGTGCAGTTCTTTCCACGTTGGTTATGATCATGTGAAGCTGTGTGTTCTAATGTGTCGTGGCCTTATTGAGCTTTTCAAACCGGCCGGTTGATGCACACACTGCGCTTGTGTTACAACTGGTGCGTGAGGTCAGTCGAGCCTTTTGTATCCGGGGCTGTGTGATGAGGTCAGTTCAGCAGATTCAAACAGTCCTGAAGGATCTTATTGCCCCGAGGTGCGCTCGGCAGGGGCGGAGTTAAAAACAGCAGAGGATCTGTTTTATCATGTTGACGCCACCGCTGAGAAGAAACACTTAGAATCACTATAATGATAATTCGCCTTTCCCCCTCTGAAACGCACAGGAGAACTTTGCCTCGCAGTAGATGAAGTGTAAGAAAAAAAACGGTTGTTGTACAAGTGCCTGTACATTTTCTCAAACATTTTTTGTACATATATTTTTTATTTATTATGCTTTTTCTTACAAAATAGCTCGGAAATTAAACTATTGGCCTCTGTGGCATCTTTCTTAGGTGCGAGGGTGAAGGCTGTTTCTGTGAAAGAGATAAGTTATTTGTATAGATGTGGTATAGAAGCATCCTCGACTATAATTTATTTTAACATACCTACCCCCCCCCCCCCCTCCTCTTTATCCTGTAGCTTTGGTTACATCCCTGCTGGTGTCTGCTGTCACCTGTGGTCTTCAACCAGGTCTCAGATGTTTGCTTCCTTTTCTCTTTTCTGCCGCAAACAAGAAACCTCGTCATTGTGTCAATCCTGCTTCACCTGGGAATTATTTAACCACTTGTTTCTTCTTATCAGAGTTTTATTGTTTAACAGATAAACACCTCACACACGCTCACTGTAGGTGGAGGTGTTTTCAGTCCCTGCTCTTCTAAAACAAATGTTCTATTTGATTCAAGATATTTTTTTTTAACTGTCTAAGGCCAGAAATTGACATATTTTGATGTGATTAACCAGGTTCTTTTGTGTTATTGTCATAAATGCATTCAGCCATAACAAAAAAGTTGTATTTCATTTTCATTATACGGTCATATTGTGTATAAATTTGCAGTTACCAAATAGATTTTTATACAAAATAAAAGAGCTGCATTGTCAATGAGATGTTGTCCTTGTATTCTCCTGAAAGAGACATTTGTTATATGTCATTATTTGACTTTGGAACTAAATATTACATAAAGATATCAGTAGATCTGGTTTATATTATTGTCAATCATTCCTTCTGACATGTAGTTTGATCAGACTCTTAATTTATGAATGCTCTGAAAGCTAAAATGGATAAAATGTCCACTTCACCCATTCACACACACTTCCATACAGTGCATCCATTCATTATCTTGCCTAAGGGCACTTTAGCTGGAGGAGTCAGCCAGACTGGGATCAAACCACTGACCCTCTGGTAAGTGGATGTGCAGCCCCCCTGAGCGACAGCCACTCCACAAACCTCTGCAGAAATCTCACAAGTTTTTACAAAGACTATTCATATGGACCCTGTAATTTCAGAGGTTCACACTGTTTGTTAAAGGTAACTCTCGAGCAGGGGCCTGAGTGAAGGGCCCAGGGATGAAGAGGTCGATGCAGGTTGGTCTGAGGCTCCTGAGGAGAGAAGGCTGCCCAGTGTCGTAAGACCTTGGAAATGGTGCCATCCTTTGGAGATGCTGGGTAACTGGAGTGCGCAGGAGAAACTGCTGCTGGGTGCGCAACTGCACCGGCCCCGCTGACGCATGGGCATGCTGCTGGTGGCATTATCTATTACATGGAAAAGACGATAGGCTTTCATGTTGCAGGGAATGGCACGCGGACAATGTGTGCGCCATTCCATGACGAGCCTCTCCAGTTTGCTCCTCGCGCTCCTCACGAATCCACCGTTGGGGAAACGCAGGGTTACAGTGCCCCTATAAAAACATGATACTTTATTAGACTGCCACTCTGGGCCTTCTAGGAGGAGGAGGGGGGGACGACTCATGTCATGCTGGTGTCTTGCTCAAGGACACGTCAGCAGGGCGGATGCCGGCCGACACCGAGGTCCTGAACCCTGATCTTTGCCTCCTGCCGGCTCACGTGTCCCGGCTGAGGTGTGATCTGGTTTTTCCCGGAGCAGAAAAACGCCGGTTTTTAGAGGGAAAGTTCTTGAACGTCGCCGCAGAGCCGAGGCCCACTTGTCTCCGGTGACAAGTGGGCCTGTTTTTACACCTTCCTTCTAAATAAGGAAGCGGCCTGACAGACATATGACCACCGACCCAATTTGGGAGCGTCCCCATCGCGTCCCACGGCCTCTGAACGCCACCTCTCTCTCTCCCTCCTCCGGCTGTGACAGCAGCAGATTCCCCCTCAACTCTCCACACACTTGCCATTTCCCCGCTGTCAGCACCTTCCCGTTCCCCCTGTGTTATCAGGGGGAGTCAGCATGATGTCATGGGATGGGGTGCGTTATCCCTGGCACGGGTGAACCCGGGTTATTCAGTGAGTGGTGACGGATTTATTCTCAACTCTTGCCGGGAGAGGGGGACGAAGAAGAAGAAAAAGAAAAGGAAGAAGAGAGAGAGAGAAGGCGAGAGCGTGTGTGTGTGAGGAGAGAGAGGCGCGGAGGAGCTGCGAAACATGGTAATCACCGACATCACCATCACCTCCAGCTCTGCCGCGCGCTCTCCCGTCTCCTCTCCTCCTGCGCACCGGGGCGCGCGTCTCATGCCCGCAGCTCCCAGAATAACCCGCCAGCATGCCGAAGGAAGCAAAACAAGAGCAGCGGTATTTTTAGGGTCATCAATTTCCACCACGTGGTCCGGAGGTAAACCGGATGGCCGTTGCGCAAAGGTTCCGCGT
Source organism: Pleuronectes platessa (assembly GCF_947347685.1). NCBI lineage: Eukaryota > Metazoa > Chordata > Actinopteri > Pleuronectiformes > Pleuronectidae > Pleuronectes > Pleuronectes platessa. Next base: position 5,133,504 of record NC_070632.1, read on the forward strand.
CAGTATGTCCTGCGAGGCCGGCACGCCGCACCGGACGCCGGCCGCGGCGCTTCTCCTCCTGGGCTTCCTGCTGGGGCTCGTGTCAGCGTTACCGCTCCCGGGCAGGACGAACGGCACCTCGCTGGAGACGCGCTGGGAGACTCTGTTCTCCCGCTCGGTGCTGGGGATCTCCGGGGAGAAGCCCGATCAGAACTGGGAGACCGACTACCTGCTGGGCATCAAGCGAGTGCGGAGGCTCTACTGCAACGTGGGCATTGGGTTCCACCTGCAGGTGCTCCCCAGCGGCAGGATTAACGGTGCACACAATGAAAACCAGTACAGTGAGTTCTACACCTCCACCGGTGTTAATGCAATATCCATGAGAGAGAGAGAGAGAGAGGGGGGGAGAGAAAGAGAGAGAGAGAGAGGGTCAATACGCATGAGTGTGATGAGCATCCCCTCGATTAACCTGCATGATCATCCTTCTCTGGGGGGGTGGGGGTGGGGGGGAGCTGTATTTCTCCCACTGCAAAAGACAAATCTATTAAAACAAGTATCCATCAGCACTTAACACCCCTCACCCCCCTCCTCCCTCCTCCCCCCTCTCCCCCTCCACCAGAGCTCAACCATGACATGAATGTATGGACGCTTTTAGACACAACTTATTTTTACGCAGCAGCAGCAGCCCCCCCACACCCCCCACACCCTCCTCCTCTCCTGTGAGGGCGGTTCAGAGACCAGTGGCCGTGCACGTCAACGCACATTAATTTGCCAAATAGCCAGAGGATCGCGATTTCAATTGACGTGCACCTGACGTGCGGGGGTCGGGGGGGAAGGGGGGAATGGGGGGGGGGGGGGGGAGATGCGAAACAAAGGCTCTGCGTGCTGTGCGCAAGGTTACACGCAGAAAGGCTCTGCAGGGAAACAATCAGCCAGGGTCAGTGTTGAATTATTATTATTATGATTATGACTCTAATAATGTGACTGTTTTTGTCCCCCCCCCCCCCCCCCCCCTCCAGCTCTGATAGAGATCTCCACGGTGGAGCGCGGGGTGGTGAGCCTCTGCGGGGTGAGGAGCGAGCTGTTTGTCGCAATGAACAGCCGGGGGAGGTTATACGGAACGGTAGGTATGCACAGTATTTCCTCTATTGTCCAGCAAATCACAGGAGGCGGAAAATAGGACACAGCCCGGAGCTGCTTGTGTTTCATTTGTGTGCCATGTTTGTCTTCTTTTTTTTTTGAGGATGGGACTCCTGCTCCATCTGTCAGAAGCGGGATGGGGGTGGAGGGCCGGGTTGGGGGGGTCTGACAATTACGCGCAGAATACATATATTTTCATTTCATCGGGAAATTCTGAGGCTCTATTTTAAAGCGTGTGCACACGGCCGTGGTGGACTGTGGGTAAATAACGATGAGGGGAACAGATGCAAGGGTTTGAACCGCACGAGCCTGTAGTGAGAGAGAGAGAGAAGGGGGAGAGAGAGAGAGAGAGATAGAGAGAGAGGAAAACCCCCCTGAAGTAAAGAAATCTGTCAGCAGAGAAGGGAATCGATCAGAACAGCAACGGGCTCATTGATCCAACACTGAGCTGCACTCACACGTCACCAGCACCAACAGGCCTCAGTCCAACCACCTGACACTGGAGTATGACAGGTGCATTTCTATCTAATGCTATAGTGTCATCTTTGTTTGACAGGAGCCGTGTGCACATACACAACAATCCTCCAGTAACTCAAACATACATATTCCTACAGTTTAAAGTTGGTCACACACATCTATACCTGAGAGTTATGTGTCGCTGCATTAAGTTTTATTGGTTTGAATACAGAGAGTGACCCTGTTAACAACTGTGAGAACTCTCAGAAGAGTTATAATCCACATGTTCGCCGTCTGATTGGATGAATTAAAGTTCCCAAAGGCTGAAACTTCATCCTGCTGCTGAGTGGGTTGGATGTTTCAATATGTCAGATTGTTTTCATTAATGTGTTCTCTGGGTAAATGGTGGAAATTTTGAAAAGTCTTGCAAATTTTACGGAAAGTGTAAAAAGAATCCCTGGATCTGACCCCTGATCCAGATTAAAGGGATTCTCTGTTGACCTACGTCCAATCTGTCCTTCAAGTCTGGTGGAAACCCAGTCAGTAGTTTCTGTGTCATCATGTTCACAAACCGACAAAACGAATAACCCCTGTGGTTTGAGATCAACTGTAACGTGTCATGCTTTGAAAAAAACACATTTCTTAAAGTTGAACTTGAAATCTTAGATCCACAAAGATAGAAGTTTCTTTGTAGAATCACCGGAGATAAACTTTGGAGGTGGTTTTTCTTCCCAGAGCGACTGCAGCTGTTAGTGTGTGAGTGTTGGTTTCAGTGGGCGGAGGACACGTCGTGTTTAGCGGCGCTGACACGAGGCCGCTGCTTGTCTCGCTGTGGCCGACACATCTGACAGACTGAATGTGAGTCTGTTATCTGCTCGTGAGTGATGAAGCGTTAGCTCGCAGGCCGGCCGCTGATCTGATAAGAGATTGAATTAGGCCAAACGCTCTCTGATGGACGGTGTTTGCTGCTGCGCGCTGTGTGAGTCATGAATCATCTGCTCAGCAGCAGTAATGTTTTTATACAGGCAGATAGTTAGAAGCTTTGGAATATTAAAGGGACTTGATGTGAGAAGCAGAGACCAGATGTGAGTGTTGCTGAGCTCCTCTTGATAACGTCTGTTTCTTTAGGGTTTGGTTTGAAGTTTGACATTTTCAGAATAAACAGTTGTGTGTTCTTCTTGCAGATGAGAGTCAGGAATTTAGTTTAGTTTAGAGTTAGGAGAACAAGTGGGAAAACTAGTCTGGTTCTGTCCAGAGGTAAAAAGAAATAATAAGTTGTGGTTGAATGTGTGGGACGGTTCATTATTCAAAGAAAAGTTTGGACCTGGTTGTAGCCAGAATGTCTTTTAACATTTGAATGTAAAGTTGAATGTTTCCTACGGCAAAGTAAGAACTTACTGTAGCTTCATATTCAGCAAACAGACGGATTCATCTGCTGGTTAATAACAATCTGCTGATATGAACCTTTCAGAGACACATTCAAGTTCTTCTTGTGTGATTCAACTTGTCTTTTTAATTGTAGCTAATAAAGTTTGGGGTTAAACTGTACAATATTGAGACTCAACTTCATTTCTTTGTTATAAAGATTTGATAAAGAATAATTGGCCTCAAACATCCATTTAGTTGGTCTCTAATGAGAATGATTTCATCTCTAATTCTAAGCTTATTCTCATAAATATGAAACTATTCTTTTAGGTTCAGTGTGTTTTCTGTAAATAAGAATAATTTCTTTGCTAAACATCTGCAGATGTATTGGATGATCAGAACACTTGATGTCTGTTGAGCCATCAGAACAAAGAACTCGACTTCATCAGCGTGTTCACTCGCGTCTCATCTAAATATATCTCTTTATTTTTGTGCATCGCTCTGAATCTTTATCAAAGAGCTTCTGAATGTTTTCTCTCATGGAAGCTTCATCCTCTGTTCACTGACCTGACGTCTGCTCTCTCTGTCTCCCCTGCAGACAGTCTTCCACGACGAGTGCAAGTTCAAGGAGAGCCTGCTCGCCAACAACTACAACGCCTACGAGTCCCTGGTCTACAGAGGCTCCTTCATAGCACTGAGCAAGCACGGCCGCGTGAAGAGGGGCAACAAGGCCACCACGGCCATGACTGTGACGCACTTCCTGCCCCGAATATGACGAGCAAAAAAAAAAAAAACTGGCAATAACAGACTGATTTGCACATGTGGATTATTTCCCAGGTAACACGAACGCCGCACACGTACAAAGACAAAGCGGACTGTACAAGAAAGAAATACAACTATATCTGAGAGTATTTATTCAAACTTTATATGTATATTTGGGTAGCTGACTTTGTATTAGGAAAACTATGGAAATGCCATTCTTTGCTGCTTTTATGATTTGGATCATTTTCGTGATGTGACGGAGACGGAGAGGCCTCGGTCTCCTTCGGGTGCTGGAGTGCTGAGCGGCAGTGGATAGCAGTTTGTGGAAATGAAGCGGATACGTTATTACCTCAAAGTACCATATCCCCAGAGAGAGAGGGAGGAGAAGAAGGTGAAGAAGAGGAAGAAGAAGAAGGAGAAGAAGAAGAGGAAGAAAGACGTGTGCATGAACTTTCTACAGATTTTTTGTGTCTTTTTTCGATAAAGAAATATTTTCATCCGTCAGGAGCTTGGGACGTTTTCACTGTCAGGGGGAAACTCGTGCACTTGCCAAAACACGGGCGGTTGTGTTCCTTGCTTTGTCATGAGGTGGCGGTGCCTTGGATTCCGACTAGCGGGCCCCTCACCCCCTTGCATGTGAGACACGTGGTGCTCGGGTCAGAAATAGGAGCCAAACGCAAGTCACCGCTCTCAGAGACGCCACCGGCCCAATTCCTAGAGGGCCGGAGGTTTCTCCGCTTTATTTTCTTTCCATAATTAGATCAATTAAGTAATGGAGACTCTATGCTGCACAGGACCCAGTGGAGCCTCTTGTTAATATGTAAGGCTGGATTTAGAGTCAGCACTCAAATATCCCCCCCACCCCCCAACATCATGTTCAAGGGAGCTGCGACAATCCCAGGTTTTACTCTCACAAATGTGTGTGTGTACTGTATGTGTGGGCTGGATTTGTTTTTAAGTATGTTTGTGGATTTGCTCAGTTTGAGAGCTGTTTAGTTTGAGGGGGTGGGGGGGTCTTCTGTAATCGGGGGGGAATGTGTGTAGCCGAATACAGAGACCGGACACTGAAGGTGTGCTTTATGTGTGTGTGTGTGCTTTATGTGTGTGTGTGTGTTTGTGTCGTTCTCCCTCTGTTCAAACTGAGCTGGTGCGTCTGGTCTGTTGTGGACATTTAGTTGCTGATGGTTCAAGATGATTTAAAGAATCTGTTTTTTTGAAAATATTGACTTTATAGAACGTACACAAGTGTTTCAGTGGCTTTGAACATGTGCTTCCTTTGAAGTTCAACTTTTGGTGAACTTTGACCTGTGACCGGGCCCTGACTCCTCACAGGGGTTCGATGACATTTGGCCCTTACAGTGATGAGCTCATTTAGAACCTAGTGGCCGTCAGTGATTAGTCAGTTCACTGTAAATAAGACGGTTGAGTTCATGATCCCAGGATTGTTTAACCATACTTCAGGTAACTGTCGGATGATTTGAGGTGATTTCTGAATCCCAGACCCTCAGCCTGTTTGGTGAATCATCCAGTTGAGTCACCGCGGCGTCTCGTGACAGAATATGAGCGACGTGGCCAAAAAGCCGTGAACCAAAGTGTCACAGGAAGATGTTCCTTCAGGATTGATGTCTGCAGCAAACCGTACTTGAAGTCAATCCCCTGCCTGGGCTTCTCTGTCAGACTGTAGTGTTCCAGTGTGGAGACAAGGGGGGGAGGGGGGAGGGGGGAGGGGAGGAAGAGGGCAAAGGGCTGGCAGAGTTGAAGATAGCGATGAGGCACAGCGGACTTGGGAGTCAAGCATGTGGCGCTGGTTGTTTGTGTAACTTGCCAAGGATGCGGATCATGCGTGGTTCAAATACCCGAGCGTCAGACCTGCGGGCCCCTGGTCTATTGATGTCCCACAGGCAGCGCAGGGGCCCCCGGGATTCTTGTTCCCATTCGTCTGAGCAGCGTCTGAACCAAGGTCGGAGACGTGGGGTCACTGGCGCCGGCGTGTTCTCTGGTCCATCTTTAACCACGTCTTACTTTACGAAGCTCGGCAAGAGTTGTCTTTAATGTGCAATGTAGAGGGAGGGGACTTTTATTTTGAAATTTCTCTACTTGACCTGCAATACTCTACTGTAACTAGCAAAGAACCGGCCAGGCCAACTCGGTGAAATATGATTTAGAGAAAGTAGCAAGTCTCTGTCAGATACAGCTCCCGTCTGATCCCACAGGGTTTTACCTCATGGTCTGACGTCACTGGAACTGGCCCAGTGAGCGATGGTTTACGCCCTTTAACCTCCAGCTTCCGTCTCGTAGCAGAGATGATTGTGCAGTTGTCTGGTGATGGTGTGTGTGTGTGTGTCTTTCTGTGAGTGTGTGTGAGTCTTGTCATGTGACATCTCTGCCAAAGCAACAGTGGAGATGGTATCAGATCAATTGGGTGGACGGGGATGTGAACTCAGAAGCTGCAGCTGCTGAGACGAGAGCACGTGATAAAAAAACTAAAATGAGAATCAAACGCTTCCAGGACAAAGGACACTCGAGTGAACATTGTGTGAAAACTGTGATTCAAGAGGGTTTTTGTGATGTTTATAGATTTTTTCTTTCAGAGCACAGACACCACTGATCATTTGTGTTTGGGGGGGGGGGGGGGGGGGTTCTCTTTTATCTTTTTGGGGCCTCGAGCATGTGATCACTCATTCTCACTGATCAGCCTTCATCACGACACCTGTAGGTTTCTCTGGGTCGAATTCACAGAACTGACGAATCGGTCGGAGAGGTTTTTATTTAAAAAATGTTTTTGGGGCTGATTTGTCAAAATGTATAAAAAGGTGCAATTTTATTCAAACTGAGTGCAATTTACTGAGCGGGGGGGAGATGCTGACACACAAGGTCACACTTTCCTGCAGTGATGACAAGTCTGTGTCCACAACTGTCTATTTATTTGATTTAATATGTTTCAGAGGACACTGTCAGCACGACAATGGTGAAATGGTGAAGTCCCAGTGGCTCCTCCAGACGTGAGATGCCTTGGTGCTGTGTGAGATGAAAGTTGATATTGTTTACACCTGCAGCCGCGTAGCTTAGATCCGCTTGAGAGCTCGAGAACCGAACGTCTGAAGGAAACACAACGAGCTCCGCAGCTTTTGCATGAAGTCATTTCAGCAGAAAAAAGAAAAAAGGTTGTTTGAGGTGATTCAGCAGCGACTGAGAGATCGTTATCTGTGAAGTTAAAATGTCATCTTTCTACATGAACCTTTACTTCCTTAATCCCCCCCCCCCCCCCCCCCCCCCCCCCCCCTTCGTGCATGTGGAGTTCTGAATGGATGAGGTATGTGTCACCACTTTTTGATTAAGGATCCAGTGTCTGGATTTTGCCATTTGTGCTCATCATCATACCTGCTCAGCTGGTTTTAAAAATGTCTTGGTTCACAGGGAACTGGAGGTCTGTGGAAGGATCTGTGATTGTGTGTGTGTGTGTGTGTGTGTGTGTGTGTGTGTGTGTGTGTGTGTGTGTGTGTGTGTGTGTGTGTGTGTGTGTGTGTGTGTGTGTGTGTGTGTGTGTGTGTGTGTGTGTCCCTGTGTGCCAGCAGCCTTTGTGTTTCTCTCTCAGTTTTCTATTCCTGCACTGAGGGGAGAGTGCTTCCTCTGAGTCCCCCTCCTCTTTTTTAACATATACCTCACCTTCTGCCTTAGTTCCGATTAATGAAATGATTGTAAGTTAGTTTGAAACAACAGACTTCTCCAATCATTTTGTTTCTGAAAAAAAAATAATAATATGATGACAACTAAGTAAAATACTATATTGCAAATGGTTTTCCTTTTATTTTTGTACGTATGTGCTGTGCACAGCAGTCAACTGTATTCCTGAGATGATAATTAAAGAGGTTTTGTAAAAGCTGTGGTTATTTCCTTGAGCCTGAGTGACACAGACTGAAGAGAAACGACGAGCTGGAGTGAGGATGTCTCCCCTCGGGAGGATGAGCTGGTGTGTGGCGCCCTCTACCGGTGAAGATCAACATGTAGAGCACGACAGCGACGTTTGCAGGGAATGGAAATGTAGCTAGAAACAGAATTAGTGGAAACATTGATTTCTACAGAGTTTAAATACTTAAAGTAATTACAGATAATCAGTGCAATTCAAATAAATGAATTTAAATGAAATGCGAAAGCAGAGGGACAGAATAAGTCTGAGTAGTTTGCACGTGATTAACAAAACTTAGTCAACATGAAGAATAAAGTTTTCAACGATAAAAGGACAAAGAATGTCACATGTTCCACAAACGTTTAAAACCTGTGAGGCAAAATTGTGATTTGTGAATATAAGATATAGAAATTAGATTTGATGAGGAATGAAAATGAATGTTGGATTTAAACGCCTGACTGTAATAAACAATAGGAAACCTGCTCAATAAAGCGATGCCCCTTCATTCCAGTCCCTTCTGCCTGTCCTCATCAATAAGTAAAATATTGCTGCTGTCGCCCTAACACTTCTTCCTCGTGTGATGGGGCTCAACATCTCCAGTTGGTCCTCTCGTCATTAATATGCGCTGCAGTAGGCGTTTACATTTTCACAGCTTCTCTAAATACCGATCCACGTCCAGACTGTAAATATAAACCATCACAAGTTGCGCTGGCAGCTTCTCGGGAATCTGCCACGAACAGTTTATAAAAACCTCGCACTGCACTTCAATGTGTTGATCAGATGTTTGTTACCTTGGAGTAACGAAAACAAGTCTGACGTCACAGAATGTCCACTTTTCAGGGACTTGAATGAAGAGTCGTCAGAAGGACCATGAGGTTCAGGACGCGTGGGGGTCGTGGAGGCAGGGTGTGACAGGAAGGGAGGGGCAGGGGAGGTGTGGACAGTTCATTAATAAGCAATGAGTCACTCAGCTCGGGACGTCCCTCAGCAAACTGTGACACATGCTCCAGTGAGTCATTCCTCAAATGGTCACATGTCGTTTTCTAGCCTGTGGCTTTGATCACACGTGGATTTTCTATTCTCTAATTAAAAATAGCTTCATTAATTAAGTCTCTCCTTTCTCTTGATGATAAACCATCTCCATCCTCCTCTCACATCTTCTGCCTCCTCCTCCTCCTCCTCCTCCTCCTCCTTCTTCTCCAGACCCCTTACAGGTTTAATCTTTATTTCAGATGTATGTTTTAAGGTTTGAACAAAGAAAAGAGAGAATAGGATTCTTCTATCTTGGCAGAGACAGATGTATTGTTGTATGTGGAGGTGCCATCCAGAGCAATGACCAATCAGATTGTGTCTCAGTGGTTTGAGCTTGGAAGGATTTGCACACAGGCCACCCTTAACCACGGATACACAGGCCAGCTCTCAGTCATTTGGTCAATGAGTTAGCAGGTTTATTGACCCTGTGCTTAAATAGACCTGTTGGACTTTCTCCTCCTCCACCTCCTCCTCCACCCTCTGCCCGCACACACACACACCATCCCGAACACTTGCTCTGCTGCAGCCCAGAGTGAAGCGAGCCCAGCATCCCGGCTGACCATGCACCCGGCTCTCCTCTCTCTCCTCCTGACAGCCCTCCATGTGTCTGTACCGGTGGATTGCAGGCCGAGGCCCCGGGACCCGGCAGAGCAGCGACCGCACCGCCGGCAGAGCGGCGAGCGCAGGGGATCGAACACAGACCCACCGGCTGGTCCGGCTCGGCTTCACATAGACCTCAGTGGATCGATGAAAAGAGGCGTTCACAGGGAGACTCTGGGTGAGTGCTCAGTTCATTCCACTGAACATGACTTCATTGCTCTGAGAAAATGAAAAGACTGATTGATATTTAAATGAATTAAACTTATATCCAGTTTATTTCTCAGAGCAATATCCTGCTTTACATATATGTTACAAAAAAACTGGAATATAAAGTTAGACAATCTAGTTTGAATATTGTGTTAAATGTGACTTTCTAAAAGTTTCTGAATCTTTTCTAGACCTTTTCTGATTATATAAAGTGTTTTATAGAAAAAAAAAACAGTGACACAGTGTTTCTCTTTATGTCTAACTGTGTCACATTTCAACCTGATTTTTTACAGTTGTTTTGCCAGTGAGAAGCAACTTTGTGTCAATATTTGATTTGAGGAGAAAGCGTTTCCTCTGTGTGGACCTGGAGGGGGAGCTGCACGTCTCTGTGAGTAGTTACCTCAGTGAAGTCAGAAAGAAATGGCTGCAGGGGGGAAACGGTTTGTAAATATCCTGCATTTGTCTGCTTTCACCAAACAGAGGCAGAAGGACCAGGCAGATTGCCTCTTCCATCGCATCTGGTTGGACCTGCCAAACCACCAGGACGTGTTCTACTCTGCAACCGGCGGCAAGCTGCTCAAACTGCAGGGGGCCGCTCACCGGGGGCCAGCTGAGGGGTCCTCGGTGCGGCTGGAGACGCTCCTGGGTCCCTCGGTGAGGAGACAGAGGAGGAGCGAGGAGGTGAACCCCTCCGATCCGTTAAGAACACACTCGATCCCCGACCCTTCTGCCAAAGATCACAAGGAGACGCCTCAGAGCCCAACCGAGCCGGACCAGGCCGGGGCCGTGTCCAAAGAGACCATCACCTCCTGCGACGACCCCCTGAGGGTCCTCCAGCACAACGGGCCCGTCAGTCCTGTGAAGACCAACATCGCAGACCGGCCCGAGCAAGACTGAGACACTGAGCTTCATCAAGGGACTGAATCAGGAGGGGGGGGGGTGCAGGTCGTTATGATTGTGATGGACGTCGGTAGATGTCTCGGGCCCACGTTAGAGGGGATTTCCAGAGAGGTCAACATTTGACAACTTCTGAGAAAAAGAGAAAGAGTTTCATCAAACCCTCGAGTCGTGGTTCTCTCTTTTCATAGGTTTGGTTTGAACGAACCTTGTACACGAATGGACTCGAACCCGGTTACATCACAGCGCTTGTGTTTGAATAGCAGACAACATTCGACATAATCACGGGGCGAATGTGCTCCAGTGTCCTGTCGTCCTTTAACCTCCTGTGTGGGTTGAACTTTAAACCCCGGATCAGACGTGGGGCCATGTTTATTTGGCATATGTAAAAAAATTTTTATAATCTGGAAGTAATTATGAATATTTATACAGAAAAAAAGAAAAGAAAAAAAAAACTGTGCATTTTGTTGTTCATTCATTAACAGGATCCAATTATATCAGGTGCCGGACACCAATAATCGCAGTGATATAAATATATTTATTTATTGAAACGTGTCAATTGATCCTAGTTCTACTGTTTTATTATTTATATATTTCTTGTTCTTATTTCTAATACGGAAAAATAAATGATAACTCTTCTGTGGATTGTCTATTTATTTGTATTTTTTCTCCCCGCTCACATTTTCTTTAAATTGGTGGGAAGGTTTATTGTGATGAATGAGGACTTTATCATTTGAATTATTAGAGATAAACTTTTGAAATGTTTGAAGCTACAAACTTCAAACGACTTCACAGACTTGTTTCTCTCCAAACAATTCAAAAATAAATCACACAACCTCTATACACACAACCTACTGGTTATGCAATTGGTCAATATTAGGCCTGGACCAATATTGTCCAGATGAAGTCATGACTTTCCAATGATGTTGACAGTGTTGATGAAGAATCATGTTTACTGATGTGAAATATCTTGTGAAGGAGAAGAGATGAGAAGCAGTTTTATCAGGAGGAAATGTTTTCTCTCAAGACTCCACAATTAACACAATGACACAGAAACACAACACAACAACTTCACACTGTTCAGCAAAGAGACACGTTTGAAGTCTGAGGCTCGTTTTTACATCACAAAGTCGTTTCAATTACGAGTTTTTCACACAGTAGGTTCCTGTGGTCACATCCTGTCTACTCCCTTGATTCCACACAATGAATAAAGTTTTTCTACTGTAAATACTTTAGTTTAAGTTGAAAGCTGCAGTAGAGGAGCCGTGCACTCAGGCTCCAGTTCAACACACAAGGTGTCTCCATGTGTTTCTCTCTCTCTCTGTCGCCCCGAAGTGTTAATTCATGAGAAAGTCACTGATTTGCAAAAAAGTCAACACGGCTGTTTTCCTTCGTTACAGAGACGAGCGGCCGGAAGACGGAAATAGAAACACGGACTCATTAGAGGACAGAGTTTCCTATTTTTACAGCAATGAGCAACCGAGCAGCAACAAGTGATGGTGACATCGCCTGCAACACAAACTACCTGAGGAGAGAGAAGGAGCTCAAACCGTGGGAATAGGCAGATATTAACATTCATCATAATAATAAAGATGCTCTATCTTATATAATGAAACCACATTTATATTCACTTTATCCAGATTTTTATTTGGATCCTCACCACAATAAATGTGTCTGAAAGTTTACCACCAAGATTCAGGAATTGTTCACTGGGATATTGTTGTTTTGTTGTTTTGTTGTTTTTATGTACAGTGCACCAACCACACCATGGCAATTTCCAAAATATGCAAATATACATGGCAATAAAAAGAATTCTGATTCTGATTCTGAAATCAACGAAAATGGAAAAATGCTAAAGAAAGTGAAAAAAGAGAAACCATTGACCTGCACCATGTGTGTGTGGTTTCTTTCATGACCCACGTCACATCCTACCACCACGACTTGTGGTGAACCAGTGGTTTTGGTGTAATAATGCTGAATAACACAGAAACACAGTCTTTACACAGACTCTTCCTCACATCACTAGAACCTTTGACCTTCTCCCACATATCAAATACATGTTTTAAATAACCAGTTAAGTCTGAGGAGGTTTCTTTCTCTCTATTCTTCTCCCACCGTCTCCTGCACCTCCTCCAAACCACTGCGTTCCCATCGCTCCTCCTGCTCCTCCTACTGGTGAACGAGCTCTTTGACGTGGTCGTTCCTGTGGACGAACACGCAGCGAATCCCCGACAGCTGGAACCCGTCCTCCTCTTTCCTCACGCTGAGCACGAACCGGCACAGACCCGTGTTGGGACTCAAGGAGAACACGTGTGCTCTGTCAGAGCCTTGAGGCAGAGAACAGAGCAGCTCCTCCACAAAGTAACGCACCACCACGCGCATGTAGGCCCCGTGTGTGACCACCAGGGCGTGGACCGGGACCCCCCCGACCCCGTCGTCCGCTCTCCCCTCCACGGCCGACGGGCAGGTCTCCACCTCGGTGCTGTGGTGCCAGTGTTCGGCCCCGAGCTGCTGCAGCGTGTTCTCCATGAACTCTTTGACCCGCTCCTTCACCTGAGCAGAGCACAAGTCTGTTACGTGTGTCTTTTGTTTTCTTTCCACACAAACACACACACACACACACACACACACACACACACAATGTTCGTCACAGGGGAAAAACAGTGCTTACGTGCAACGGTGAGGGATTCGAGTTAAAGGTTGTTAAATTCAAAACAACACAACAGTGTTCCGGTGTCAAACACACGCACACACCCACATGCCAACTCCAGGTTTCACCCTGATGCAACAACCTGTAACCAGTGGATGGGGGGGGGGGGGTAACGTCAACTCTATCTTTGTACATCTGCGTCATCATCATCACCTTCATCATGTGGCAACGTCCGAGACAAGATCGAATAACTGAGGCCTGACGAGAAATCTCTGTAATACAACATCCCCCCCCCCCCCCCCCACGGTGTCACAAGCTGAGTGACTGTTTAATCAGAGGCAGTGACGGACACTCTGCAGTTGATTGACAGCCCTTTGACCCTGATTCACTCCAGCAGATCCATGCGAGACGCAAAGATGCAAAGAGGCAGTGACGTAGCAGGTCTCATGCTCAGAGCCGGTGGAGGGTGAGTGTTTCCTGCCACCTGCTGGTGATGTGTGCGTACTGCACCTGGGCACTGAAGCCACACTAATGTCCCTGGATGTAAACGTGCGTGAGGATTGTAGATTCAAAGATGCATGATTATTAATACGAGCACATTAAAAACATGTGTGTGCAGTAAAGTAACACAGCTGATGAATGAGTAACCTTCTGGTGGAAGTTGAGTCTCACCTGCTCCGGAGTCTCGCCCCCTGGTGGCGTGAAGCCGGGGAACGTCTGACCCGCTGCCTTGGCCATGTCCCTCACGTCCTGCAGTCGTCCCCCCTCTGCAACACCGAAGCTCTGGAGGACAAACACGTCATCAACTCAGTGACTCAGACCTTTAATAATCTGACAGAGACTGAGACATGTTTTTAAATGTGAAGACGTGTCCCTCACGATCTCTTTGAGCAAAGGGTCCAGAGCCATTTGCAGCGAGGAGCAGCTGCTGTTGTGTTTCATGATAGTTTCGGCCGTCTGGAAGAAAAAGAGAAGAAGCAGCTCATCACACACTGAGACACAACATGGATGAAGAGGAGAGGACGTCAACCTTCATCAACTCAACACCACTGAAGAGAAGAAGGGACAGGATGTGGATATAAGAATATATAATATATAATATATCATGTATGTGAGATGATCCCGATGTGAAGGCACCTGCTGAGCTCGCAGCAGATCACTGACGAACACGTGGCTGAACTCGACGTCCTTCAGGTATCGACCTGCAGCCTCGGCCTGCTGCAGCCCGACCTCCGAGAGAGGAGCGTCGATAGCCTGACCTGGACGGGGGGGGGGGGGTTATGGTTATTAGAGAAAGAGAATAACTGTTTTGGATTTTCTCAGCACAGATATTCTGAATGGTACCTTGCAGGAGACCTTCTTTGTTGTAGCGTGTTTCTCCACTGCAGGAAATACAAAATGCATCAGTGTCAAAATGCAGGAAGTGATTCTTCTTCATAGTTTCCTCCATCACAGGGTGTCGATGTTTGTTAATCACTTGTCTAATTACTAATTTACTTTCTTATGTGTGTATGTTTTGTTGCAGTTATTTCTTAACGTGCTTGTCTTTATATTGTTTTAATAATCATTGTTGCTTTTGCCTTTGTTTTCATATGTTATAGAGTTATGTAATTGATTTATGAATTATTTATGACAGTCAGAACATTAGTCTAAACAGTGACAACAAAATCAGGTTTAAATACTGTTATAACTTCATATATTAATTATCATATCTAACTGATTACTATACTATTGATTGATAGATCTGAGCAGACACCTGCATGTGTATTCATTTATCCCCCTGGCGGTCCTTCCGAGGTACTGCAGCCTCCACCGACTGGACAACACTTAAATGTCCCGAGTGTCCCTGAACTAGACCTTTTTTTTTGTATTATAAAACTTTATTTATACGTGTGTTTATTAACAGTAATACATGACGCTCCAGTATCTATCGATCCCAACACACACGTGACACGTGCTGCAGCAACATGGAGTTCACACATTAAACATGGAGACATGTAACTTTAGTGTCAAAGAGGTAATAGATTACTGCAGGTTACTGTATCCAGACATGTTCAGGTCCACAGACACAGTCACAGACACAGACACAGACAGAACAGGACCAGAGTTCAATTCAAACTAACACAAACATGAAGAACCATCTTGAAACTCACTTACTGTCGAACAAGAGTTAAACCAAACCTCAGAGCCCTCATGCTGGTTCACGACACACGTGGGCGCGCATCAGCTGCTCGCTCCCGGGGCTTTAAATAAAACTGCAGCCGTGCACGAGGTCCCCAGGAAATAAAGTGGATCAGTCCATGTGTGCGCGCACGAGCGACAAGCAGAATAAACCATTAATTATTACAACACTCAATTATGAAGATGACTGTTTATTTCTGGACTAAAATTGGACCTGATCCACTTCCTCCTCTGCTCTGATTGGCTGAATACAGTTACAAACACGTCATGTGATCACTTCTATTCACTGAGGACTTGTCTTTTATCAAGTACATGTGATTATTGTTAATGATATATTAAACAAATCCTGCTCTTACAGCATGTGGCCACTAGAGGGCAGATGTCGCTTCTTTCTCCTTTCACAGAAGCTTTTAAGACTCATTAGTAACAAGTCTCCAGAACTTTCTACTCTGGTCAAGCCAAGTTAAATAAGTTAGTAAGTACAATTATTATGGTAATATAGGAAATAAGTATAATAATAAGTGTAAGAATAATAAGAGTAAGGATAAGAAATGGAATAAGATGTTAGATATGTCCTGGAACCATGTTATTGTGTTTAATGTCTTTTTATTTCCTACAAATCATTTCAGCCACAGATCCCTTTATACTTCTATGAATATTCTTTACTTTTAATCTATTTGCTGTGTTTCTGTATATTTGTGTTATGTTGTTGTTATTCTTACATGTATTTATATTTGAATAAATATATAAATCAGTGTGCTATTTGTGCCTTTGTCCATGTTGTCATTGATTTGAGAAGAAGAAATGAATCTTTGAGAAGAAGAAATTAATCTTATTAGGACCAAATAAAGAATGCATCACTCAAATAAGTCCTGACCTTCCTGTTAAGTCATTAATCAGAATATCATGTATTGTTATTACACTGTAGACTGTATATTATTTATATTTTTCTCTTTCCTTGTGTTTGTTTTGCATGTTTCCATATTAACTCCTTTTTTTTTACTGATGTTTCTTATGGTTTTCAAACACTTTCCTGCTGTAACACTTCAAAAGTCCCTGTAGAGACTGATAAGGATTTATCTTAACTTACCCCCCCCATTAAATGAGTGAATTGTAATATGCAGTAGATCTAATTAGATTTATTTAATTCTCCACATGTTCTCCATCATATTTCAGTATCTTGGTATAGACACCAGATTGTAAAGTGATAAACAACTGTATTTCCTGAGCTTTTAGCTAACAGCACACACACACACTTATCATTTTATCACGACAAACAATTGTAAGCACACATCCGACAAGGAACAGAGGCGTGGGAAATAGTGAGCTGATGTGGTGTCACACCCTTTAAAGCAGACGTTTATTGACCAGAGGTTGTGCAACAGACATTTGAGGTACATGATATGAGTTATTGTGGAGGGGAGGCAACTCGAGGGGAAATCTGCACCATTCAAACTTCCAGATATCAGAATATTTATGGTTGGACACGACAGACTGAGCTCAACCCATTAATTTGTGGCGGTTACAATGGTGCGCGCACACAAAAAAAAATAACAACACATCTCTTTCACATAAGGAATCCATGTTTACTGACATTCAGAGTGATTGTGGTTGTATAAAGCAAAGAACTGCACTTTGGCCTTCATAGGAACGCTGTTTCTTTTTCCACCCTCCTCTCACACACACAACAGATCAGATGTAGCACCGGCATGAACAGAAACAAACGCACTGTGTTAAAACCCCCCAAGATAAAGTTGCCTTGTTGTGACCCCCCCGCCCCTCCCCTCCCCTCCAATAGGTGTTGAGTCCAAGTGGAAGCCTTGCATGTTTCCCGTTTTCCCATCGTACAGAGCAAGTCGTTTTTTTTTTTTTTTCTTCCACCAATCCAGTGGGATTCATCCACAAATGTGATAATGTGTATTCTCTCTCCTCCGATCCAGGCTTCCCTAACTGCAGAGGTATAGGTGACGGATTTGTGAGTTTTCTATCTTGTCCAGTAATCCTGAGGTATAGGAAATACCACTGATGCAGAATGTGACTGAAGAAGGAGAGCAAAATAGATAAAAAATAAAAGGGGGAGAGGAGACATGCTATCTAAGCAAACTGTCAAACTGTACAAAGAACATTTCCAGTCGAGTACTCATTTCATGTTCTTCTATCACCTTCTACTTCGTTTTTTTCTGAATGTATCTCTTAAGCAGTAAAATAATTATATTATAATACAAATGTTTATAAAATAGCAGCACACTCAAGTGACACATCACGACTAGGTAATGTTATTTTTTTTTTTGTATAAATGAAACAAATTCATAGCTTTTAGCAGCGCAAAAAGACAACAACAACTCAATAAAAATATTGACACTTTTTTCTTGATGTCTTCACACCTCCTCCTCGGTCCTCTCTTCACTTTGGAATACAGTATCTCTAAAAATCTTAGAAAAACCCTTTTGCGGGTCTGGTCACCCCATAAAATATATCAAACACAAATTGTAAAAGGTGGTCTCAATATATAACACATGCAACAACAAATTGCAGGAAAGAAAAATCACAACCATTTAAGTTTGGGAGAGAGCTTACATCAGACAAACAGAGGCCAAAATGAAGGGGGTTCATTTCAAATATTCATACACGGGGTTGTTTTTGGCAAACGTGTCATTCAATCGCCCGGTTTCATGAGATCCCCACATTCTTCTTCAGTCTGACAAACGTAGACTCAGCAGGTGTCACACACCGTCATGAAAACCAAACTCAAGCATCAAGTCCAAGACACTTTACCGCTCCGAAAAACAAAAAGGACAAAATAAAACAAAAATAAAATAAAAATAAAAAACCTGTCTCTTGTTGCGTGCTGACGTCTGTCCGGCTGATGACACCCCCCCCCCCCACCCCCCCAATGATTTGAAGCAGCAAAGCTCACAAGGGGACGGACATGTGTTCACTGACAGACGCTCGGCCCAGACGAGCAGAAGCCAGCACCGTTAAAAACAAAACAAAAACAAAACAAAAACAAAAAAAAACAATAACAACAACTGACCAACCACTGCGACACACACATCATCAGTTAAGGTGTTTTTTTTGTTTCAGAGCGTTTCAAGGCTCCGCTCCGTCTCGGAAAAAAGAAATGCAAACCTCATTGCCCTCTGAAGAACATGTGCAAATATATAATCGATGTTACAACCACCCGCCCCTGTAGCTCATCGCCGCCCCCCCCCCACCCCCCCCCAGCCCCCCTGTGTGTGACTATCTGTGGCTGTGTTACAGATAAATAAAGAAAAAAAAAAGAAAAATTCAAGTAAAAACAAATATTTTCATTTCTTGACAAAAGTAAAAAGGAGATCAAACAGAACCCATGGATCAGTGAACTCTGTGTCTGTGTGTGTGTTTTTGTGTTTGTGTGTTGGCATTTTGCGATTCATGTTGGCATTTTGTGTTTGTTCAAACTCTCTGCGACGGTCAGACTCATCCGCCCCCCCCCACCCCCCCGTCCATTCGGCTTCGGGTCGGAATGTTTTATGATCGGAATGTCCTCTCGTCTCGTAACTCGGGTGGAAAGCCGTTTGAATGGGACTCTTGCGTGTCAGGGGTATGTCTGATGATTGGGAAACCAGCCCTACAAAGTAAACCAAAGAAAAGGCTAACAAGGAAAATAAAAAAACAATAAAAAAAATTCAAAAAAAATTCAAAGGAAAACATCCATTCACCTCCGGTCACCACCCAACACAATTTCCATTTTAACTCATCTCCTGGGGAGCATGTTCTCAAAGTGCTTTGCCATTGAAATCAAATAGGGGAGCTGGAAACAACCCCGTGTGGGACTCTGGATGCTAGTATCTCTTCATCCTCTAAACCCCCCCCACCCCCCCCCAAAGAAAAGATCATCCTTGCTTGATCTGGCAGTGTCTCAGTTCCTCGTTTCACTTCTGTGTGAGTGGAAACTCTTGAGCGTGTCCGTTCACTGTGTCAGAGCCACGAGAAGCTAAACCCAAACAAACAGAGAGTTCTGTCCTCCCCGTCCGTCTCTAACGTCCTCCCTGTCCTGACCTCCTGTGCCGTGCACCCGTGTGCAGCTCCACAGGGACCGTCTCTGTCCTCCTCACCCTGTTCCCTCCCTGCTCAGTGACACAGAGGAGTCTAACGTCCTCCGGCCTTTTTTCTAGAAACAAGCATCGCTTGCTTTTCAAGACGTCGCCCTCTCCTGGGGGGTTTTAGTTTTTTTTGTACATGCGAGAGGTCTCCGCTCCTCTGTCCGGACTCAAAGCAGCCTTTCATGACTGAGGAAAGGAAACACCATATCGTAACAACGCGAAAAAGAGCAAAGTATCCGTAATATGTCATTAACTGAACGGCAGTAATAAAACCAACACCTCACGTGACCTGTGAGTCCGAGGGGAGACGCCTCGGGGGGGGGGCTCTGAGCAGGAGCCCCTTTCTCACTCGTAGTCCGCGCACGCCGAAGCTCGAGGTCGGGCCACGAGGAGCCGCGACTCAGCGTTAATGCACGAAGGCAGTGATATAGCATAGATGCCCTGTTATATACTGATGGACAAAGTGTGTGTAGCCTCGGGCTCCGTGGACGTTCCTCATGGAACCGTGAGTCCACGACTTGACTTTGCTTAAGTGCCTCACGCTGTAGGATGCACACTGCTAATATAGATACAAGATCACATGTAGCATTCACACACACACAGACACACACGCCACCATGTAGACACAAACACACACACACACACAGGCATGCATGCAAACTGGCATACAAACACGCAGCCACTTGCACCTACACACTGACGCACACACAAGCAGCCTGACAAAAAGGAGCTTATTGATCTCTACTACTCAGTTCCAAAATATGTCCAATAATAACATTAATAATAATATTACGAATACTACTAATAATTATTACCATCCACTCTCTTCCCTGGAATTGGGACCCGCCGACTTTTAGCATAATGTTCTCACAGCGTCCTCCGTCTGTCTCGTCCTCACACAAACACACGTGGACCTTCTGAGGGACGAGGAGCCGGGACACGTGTCCTCCCTCACAGCGGCCACTAATGTCATAGTGATAATACTCATATAAAACTAAACGCAGAGAGAGAGAGAGAGAGAGAAGGAGAGAAATCTTGAACCTCGCTGTGATCCCATGTATGCAACTTTTCTTAATGGTTTCCACAACTTCTACCATAACAGCCTCATTTGTCACGCTATGGTTCAGGTACAATTTAAAGATCATACGATACAATCAAAAGGCAGAATGCAAATATGATTGGCTTCCCTTCTGTATATCCAAGGCACCACAGAGCTTCATCTTGAATCTAATTTGTTGCTTTAAACATCATAGAAAATCAATTTTTTTTTTTGTGGGCAGGCGTTTTGTTTTTTTCTTTTTTGACTTGAAGAACAGAAAAAAATCTACAAAAAAAAAAAAAAAACTAGCAAGCATTGTTCTCTTTCTTTTAAAGGGGCTTGTGTTTTTAAACATTTTTTGTTCTTTTGTTCTTTTTTTTCATCTTTTAAGAATTTTTTTCATGATGCTTCTTTTTTTTTCTTGTTTCTGTGAAATCCTGCGCGACGACGCCCTCTGGTGGTTCACAAGTTGACATCCCGGACGTCTGTGGGGGTGGAGGACTGGTCCAGCTCGTCCAGGCCCTTGTCGCTGGGGCCCCTCTGCGTCTGCTGCTGCTGCTGCTGCTGCTGCCGGCCCTCACGCAGGCTGCTCACCAGCACGCGCTCAATCTGCTCCTGACACTCTTTGAGGACGTCCTGCGGAAAACAAGAAGGAGAACGAGGCGTTAGAATAATATATCAGAATGTGAATCTGCTAAAACAGAGGCAGGAAGTTTCTCTCTCTTCCAAATCAAGCCAGAAAAACTTTCAATATTATCTGATCATACGGGGGACACAGTTTTTTTCATGTCATTTAAAGTTTAAGATTTAAATCCATACATAAAAAAACATTTTAATACTAATATCTAATCAAGTATTCTCCCCTAAGAACTTTTTATTCTCACATATGAACTTTATCCGTCCCTAAACACTTTCTTATCTGCTCAGCATGTAATTAAGACACTTTAATCCACATCAGAAGTTATAGCTCCAAGGTTCTCAAGGGACAAATCATTAGAGTTAACAAGAGAAACATGAAAAGTAAAGTCAGGGCCTGAGAAGCAGGGGCCCCTGGTGGGGCAGCAGATGGGCCCCTGGTGGGCATCTCAGGCCGGGGGTTTTAAATGACCACAGACTCTTTAGCAGCTCCGGCTTCTGCCAGAACTGAACACAGACACGGACCAGACCCAAGCATTACATCAGTCCTGCAGCGCTGTGCACGGAACACCGACCCTATAGTTCTCACGTGCACACACACACACACACACAGACACACACAGACACACACAGAGGCCACGACTTCCTTCATCCCACCCTCACCCTCACCCGGCGACTCTCCTGTTCTCAAACACACACAGAACCCAAACAGAAGTAGCCTTGACAACAGAGCGGCTGAAAACACAGGTAGTACTAAAGCTATGTTAATTACATCCACCTCCTGTGGGAACACAAAGGTGCTGCGTTTTTAACGAGAGCCAGTCTGTGGGCCGGCCGGCCTGCGGGGGATCCATCTGAGGCCGGGCCGGCTCGCCTTTCACCATCAAAGGGCCGCGGCGGCAATCTGAGAATCCACCTGGGACGGGAGCCTCTCACCAGCGCTGAGCCCTCATATCCTTCCCTGATGGAGGGTTGACAGAGGGGACAGGGCAGCGCGGGAGAGGGGGGGGGGGGGGGCGAGGGGGGAGCCGCGGGGGAGGGGGGAGGTCGGAGGAGGCTGTTGAATGGATTGTTTCGCGGGAGAGAAAGGTCAAACTGTCGCGGGGGTGAGGAGCAGCGACGACATGTCATTCAAAATAAAGCAGACGACAAACTAATGTGAACATTCCTGTCAGAGCCACCGGGCTGACACTGCTCCCTGGTGGTGGATCAGGGCAGCGCAGGGGCAGATGCAGGCAGAGCACAACTGAGAGCGCTCATGGCCGGAGGGACGGGTGAAAGTGTACCACTTGTGGAGCGGGGAGACATTCTTCAGCAATTCACAGCTAATTTAAACCTGATGGGCCACAGTCTGAGTCTGGGCCTCAGCTCCTGCTGCAGCTGAGGAGCCGAGAGCCGAGAGCCGAGAGCCGAGAGCACGGCTCGGTGACGAGAGGTCGCGGGGTCAGAGGTCAAACAGCCGGACACATCACAGGGGGAGTCGGGCTTTGTGCTGCCAACGATTTAGAAGATTTCCTCTCGAGTGGAATCTCTTAAAGTGACTCAGGATAAATGCTTTTTATTGCTGATATCTCAAGTCTGCGTGAACCAATCGCTGCCTTGACATCATTTTGATTTGGAGTTCTCCAGCGTTTACCGATGATTAGAGAAGAAAGTGAGATTTTTTTTTGTTCACAATCTGAATCTGATTTGATGTTGGGGGGGGGGGGGCAACAGGTCCGATGTGGAGGAAACCCGACCAGCGTCTGTCCCTTAATCTCCTCCAGAGGTCGGCCGCCAACGAGGGCTTGTGCGCACACACACACACACCGACACACACACTGACACACACACCGACACACACACACACACCTCTCTCTCTCTCTCTCTCACACACACACAGACGAAATCTTCCCACCAACATGCGCCCCATTGGTCATAAAATCCCAATGCCTGTGAGAAATTTAAGTAAAGCGTAGAACATGTTAAGGAACTGCCCGTGTCTTGCCACAAGAATGCTGCTTAAAAGACCCCCCCCCCCCCCCGTCTCTGCATCTCTTTAGAGTTCGATTCCCATGCCAAGCCCCAAGGGCTTTATTCAAGAAACTTTAATGCCTTCAATGTGTGACTTCTGGAAACACCAGTGTGCAGAGGAGCTCTAGGTACTCGCATACTGGTTGACCATGGGAGGTGGTGGTGCTTTACTGGAGCATCTTATTTTGCAGATCTTCCCTTGGAGTTACAGAACTCTCTCTATCCCATCTCACACATCACACTGCAACAATCAGCCGTATGTGCTCCTTGTCCCCGGGCGGCTTTTGCGACACCGGCGGTGGGGGGGGTGGAAGTCGTGCAGACGGAGAAAACCAAAAAGGAAGAAATGTGTGAAGCCGTGGAATGTGTTTAAACTGCTGACTGCACCACAGAAGACAGTGTTAGCTACTCTGGGAGGACTTGGTGGTCAGACAGCTGAAACAAACACACACACACACACACACACACACACACACACACACACACACACACACACTGACGACATACACTACAGATTTCAAGGACTCTAGGGGCTAACGCTGGAAATAAGGAGTCACCACATGACTTGAATTTCAACGAGTCACAATAGAGAATGTGACCTTTCTCTTTCTTCAGCCTGCGTGCCCGAACACCACAAGCAGCGAGGCCTGCAGGCTGCGTCATCTGAGATAATCTTCCCTAATAAATGCATCTTTGTTGCACGGCTCTAACACATTGCTGCTTTAAAAAAAAAAAAAAGACTTCAAATGCAACCTGACGGAAACCAGCTCAGCGATAGTTGGGCCACACTGGAAACCACAGTGATTTTTAAAAAAGAGAAACGAAAACGGACGAAAGAGAGAAAAAAGGGAAAATGTGTTTCCGGTGTCTCCCTCCCCGTCGATCCGGCTCCGTGACTATACCTCCGCTTCCGGCCGAAAGGTAGAAAAGCCCATTGTGTGTTCGTACCACAAAGCGACACTGTGGAATGAAGGCGTGACATTCCTGCCTTGCACAACCCGTGTAAAATGTGCTGTAGTGTGTGTGTGACCGTGACCAGAAAAAAAAAAAACATGAATGAGAGAAGAGAAAAAGACTAAACTGATAAGATCTAGGAAGTGATGGCCTTAAACCCACACATTTCTCTAACCTCAACTTCCTGTTTCACTCATTCAGGATTTAAAACACTTTGACCTTCTTGATATTCACAGGGAATCTACACTTGGTGCCGTCTGTGGAGTTTCCCAGCGTTTAACTGCAGCTTCCGTTTGAGGGATATTCAGAGACTCACAACTGATCTGTCAACACAAATGTCACATGCACATTGTGACTCGGCTCATCAGACACACAGCCAGCCCCCCCCCCCCCTCCCCCAGCCACACCAGGGGTCCAAGATGGTAACGTGGCCCGATCGCGGCTCAACTGGAAAAACCAAAGCTGCTGGGATACCAGAGATGCCAACAGGGAGCTGTGGTGGTTTGGGGGGGTGGTTTGGGGGGGGGGGGGCATGATGCTGTTGGCAGCATCGGCTGCAGAGGTCGGGGATGAAACTGGCTTCTCCTTCATATTTAGCCTGGCTCTCTGGGCTCGACCCGCTACGAGGAGCAACTCTACCGGCTGCCGCTGAAGTGATAAATACAGAGCGACGTGTGTCCATGTTCACTCTCGTTACCCCCCCCCCCAGGTGACTGACGTCCAGCGGGAGGCGGGGGTGTCCCTTGGATGTTGAATTGACGTATGAAGTGGTTCAGCTTGTGGGAGACCAGGGGCGGGTGTTAACGTGACACGATCGACGATCGACGATCAACATTTAGCATTTTTCTTTGGTTGTGTGACAAAACTAAAAAAATGAATCCACGACAAACTGTGTAAATAACACAACAAGACGCCACAACAACTTCTGGGCATTTTGTCCTGCAGGACTTTAATGTGATATCACAAGTCTGATGTGAGTAACTTTATAAACTAAAAGATACTCCGCGTGTTTCTTGGCGGCCTCCTCTGCAGCTTGCACTAAAGCCCTTCATATATGTTGAATTAGGACGGCTGCCCCGTGCTTCGCCTCCTGTGTTTACTGAGAGCCATGGCTTGTCCGAATCCAGGAATGCGAGGAGTTGATCATAGAGACACAGAGCGACTTAATTCCCTCAAGTCTACGACCTCGCAGCCTAAACACACTGAGGCCCTGTGCTGCTGAGGCCAGCTATTTGTTTTTCCTCAGCTGCTGGGCGAGACTTCACACAGCTCGCACCAGAGGGAGCCATGCTTTCCAGCAGTGATGCATTAGGAACCATAGGAGGAGATGAGAGAGGGCTGATTGTCTTGAGGGAAGCACGACACCCCCTCAGTGTCCTTTTCACACTTCAACAACTTTCTTCCTCCTCCTCCTCCTCCTCCTCCTGCCTGGCCTCCTTTTGGGACAGAGTTTAGCATACCGGGGCTTGAGGCCGGGGATCAGTGTCACGGCCTTTGAGCCGCCCCCTGTGCAGCGCGCACACAAGGACACAAATGTTGGTGTTTATATTAAGTCTGCTATTACCAACCGAAAAGCCATTTCCATCGTGTTTGGACTTCTCGTGCCAAGGCGCTGGCCTCCGAGCTGGAGCCGGTCCCTGGACGCCGCTCTGTGGCTGCCCGCTGCCTCTGAACAGTCAGGACCGGTCAAATGCACAGAAAACAAATCCGCCCCACAGAGACTCAGTTGCTCCACTTCATCATGTCCCCGTGTCGGGCTCCTCGGCCTCAGCGGCTCTGCAGCAAAGAGCCGAAGCCCTCCTGCACCCGCCTGATGAAAGCCAGGCGTCCCCGAGCCAGCCGAGGACCCTGTGCCTGTGTTTGGACTCAAACTCAC
This sequence comes from Pleuronectes platessa, assembly GCF_947347685.1. NCBI lineage: Eukaryota > Metazoa > Chordata > Actinopteri > Pleuronectiformes > Pleuronectidae > Pleuronectes > Pleuronectes platessa. The sequence goes on from NC_070632.1 coordinate 5,159,283, forward strand.
CAGCCACCGTAACAGTCACTGCACCCAGACAGACACACAACGGCCTGGACCGCATTCCTGTCACTGATAGAGCCTACACTGTGTACGCTCTCTACCCCGGCTCAACTTATAGAACTCTTTATGTGAGAGGAGAGGGGACTGATGGAGAGGAAAAGAAATGTGTGCAATCTTCTGCTGCATGGTGATCATTTATTTTAACTTTTTTCCTTGTTCCTCATTTTTTTATATTTCTTCTTATGACACTTACGGGCAGTGGGACCTCTTCAAAATGAGATTGAGGAGGAAGAATCCAGACGAAGAAGATTTCAACATCTCAACGACTGTCTGTTGCAAACACTCACACCCTCAACACGCAGGTTGACAAAAGAACATTTGCGTTTTAACAGATTGCAAAGTTGTGTGAGTGTGTGTGTGTGTGTGTGTGTGTGTGTGTGTGTGTGTGTGGTAATTCAATGAGTTCATTGTGGCATTTCACAGGAGATGTAAACTGAAGGGGGAGATGAAAAGCTTCCAGCAGGGCAGCAGCTGAAAGTATCGACCTCTCAGCAAAACCATGACTAACAAGACCACACTGGAATTCTGCCTTTTTTTTACATTTTCATTTTAGAAAAATAATACTAGTTTCACCGAGCTCCGGGTGGGATTGAGGTGTCATAAAATGAAACTCACCACTTCTGTGTTTGTGATTTTAGCCAGCAGGTCTGTCAGGCTGTCGCCCCACTGTGACTGGTCAGTGGAATCCAGCTGCAGGCCACAGATCGCTGCCCCCACACTTCCTGTAGCAATCATGGAGGGGGGGTACATGGCGAATCTGAAATCTGTCAGGAGGGAGAGAGAGAAACACCAGTTGAGTTGAACGTGCTTTCAGCGAGGGGCGCAGCTACACAAAGAGGGAATCTCTCTGGTTGTTATTATTCACCTGGTGCGGTTTCTAAATTACACTTTGGATTCATGCGCTCCACACAACAGGGCACAGACACACATGCCTCCCGGAGACAATATGATTTGGTAATCTAGCAGTCAGCTAATAAATAATCCCTCCATTGTACCGGGTCTGAACGCAGCGCTCACTAATGACCAGGGGCCTGGATAATGAGGGTTCACTTGGCTTGTAAAGGAGCTGAAAAGCAACCACCCTCACCCGCTCCCCCCCCCCCCCCCCCCCCCGCTCCCCCGCTCCCCAGCCCGGCCCCTTTTCTTCCATCTCCTGAGTAAATCGTGTGCTCGCTGAAAAAAAAAAAAGCCCCATAGCGCTTGGAAAGGGAGGAATAAAGAGGCTCAGTGCCTCTGCCAATGCTCACTGCTGTAGGTCCTTTTTCCACGTGTGGTCACAGGCGTGCGTCTCAAAGACCAATAACCTTGTTAGCTCCCCTCACTGTCATTCATAATGCAAATGAGACAGCTTGTGAACGGGCCAGAAGCCCGAAAAGGCAAGGCAACTGGCATACAGGGGGAGAGCGAGGGAGACACACAGATAGGGAGAGAGAGAGAGGTTTTCACAAACACACACACACACACACACACACACACACACACACACACACACACACACACACACACACACACACACACTCCTTTCTCTCTTTCTTGCTCAACTTCTACCTTTCTCTTTGGACAACACATGGCCTGCTCGGATGGGGGCAGTGAATGGCACACATGCCCCGCTCTTTGTTGCTACAACAGGCCGCGGTTTGCATTGGCGGCCCTCCTATCTTTTAGCATATTAATAGAGTGGCGGACCTGCAAGAGGGGAAGGAAGAAGAGTGTGACTCCATTGTCCAGAGTCATCACCTCATTTCACCCAATTGAGAGACACAGCATCCATCCCCTCTCCGCTGATAACAATTCAGCGCGACAGGCCGGACAAAAAGACTGTGGCCGGAGACGGGGTGGGGGTTGAGCTCGCGGGGTCGGCGGGTGGGGGGGAAGATGAAGAGCGAGGGGATGGCCGGTGTGGCGACAGGGCAACGAGGAGAATAAGAAGGGAAGGTGGTGGGCGGGTCGAGGGGAGAGGGTGTAGACAACTCCGCTGCACATCACTCTTAAGTCTGTGTCCAGAATCTTGTGAGGGTTTCTTGGGGAGAATAAAAGAGTCGCCCTCCAGTGACCCTCCGCTCCTGCCCCCCCATCAACCCCTCCACCCACCCCACAGGCATGCCTCTCCTCCCGGGGCCACCTATGGACTGGAGGAGCGGGGCAGTGGGGGCAGAGGAGCAGCCTGCACATTAACATATTGCCATATTCAATTGCAAAGCAAACTGCACGCAATGGCTCTGAAGGAGATTTTTCTTCCTTCTTTTTTTCTATGTGGAATCAAAGAGGTGGGCCCTTTGATAGCTGTAAAGACAGCCCCCTCACTGCCTTTTTAACATGCACAGCCCGGCGCTTTCTCATCTTGTGGGCTCAGTGTTGACAAATAAATGAACTTATTATACACCCCTGTGTTAGCTGCTGGGCCTCTGCCAAGGGGCGATTTATTAAAGGCTACCTCGAGCCAAGAGGAAGGAGCGCACAAAGCCCCCCGGCATTACATCACTGCTGTAAGAGCACAACTTTCTATAGAGGGGTAACAGGACAAAGGCATACACGGATTTACTGTACGTGTGCAGTGAGTGCAGACTGACAGGCAGGGAGGCAGACACCTCAGAGACAGCGGCCGAGAGACAATGAACCAATTCCTATGCTTTAAGATGCAGACACACACACACACACACACATGCGCGCACACACACTGGGCATAGATGGAGGTTTGTGGGAGAGCTGAGTGGCGGGCAGTGGGCAGCAAGCTGATTTTTCGCACTCAAGACAAGACAGGTCTGTAGCCGAACAAGGACGCGCGCGTGCAGCCGATGCGGGCTGACACTCCGGCCTGGTGGCTGCTGCATGTGGGGGGAAGAATGGCCGTATTTTAGGAGGCCCTCATTGGTATTCATGTGGAGGATAAACAGTGTATGTAGCTGAGTGGGGACGCCTGCGATGGAAAGCTCCCTGTGAGCAGCGGCTGGCTGGCCTGGCCTGCACGCCTCTCACCCCCTTCAATGGCCCTTTCTCCTCCCGGTGCCCCCTCGGCTCCATTCCTCCCTGCTCCCTACCCCGTGAAACTCCATCCCCAGGCCTCTGGTCACACAGGCTGCTTCCCTACATGGCCCACTCCTCCTGGGTGGCTGCTATGCACAGTATGCACATTAAACTTGTAAATTAATTAAAGCTGGAAAGTTGAACAACAGCCAAAAAAAGAAAGAAAAAAGCTCTCCTTTTCACCGGCGGCTCTCGCTCCGGCGCTATAAATCAGGGTCTTGTATTCTATACATGTAGGCCTTATTCACCTTGTTTATTAAAGGAGCGGCATTACTGTGGACTGGTTAAGGCCTAAAACAAACATCATTTGGGGATTGGCATGACAGTAAGTTCCACCATTAATGATACACGGCCCCGGGGAGTCAAAACACGTCTTCGGATGTTCCGCCTGGTGCAGCTCCTCCAGAAATATTAAATATTAACCCCGCGATCACGGCTATCAGTCATATTCCATTCCAGTCCTGTCCCACACAAGTCGCTCTGTGGACGACGAGCGCGAAACGAAACTTGGGAGAGTCTGAGTCACGCAGCCGGCTCGAGCCGATTTCAAGTCATTCGCCAGAAAACAGCATTCCTGTTTAATTATAGCATCCTGTGACAACTCTTTTTTCAGTGTTGCACCATCATCTCCACTGTCACAGCTGCAGCCTCGAGGCGTTGGCAACTATCAGCGACGAGGAGCATTCAGACTTTGAGAAGTTTGAAGGAGGGCTCACTTTGCTTGAAATTCCAAAACTCTTTCTGATCGTCTATATATGTGAAGCTGATTAGATTTAGCCAATCGGGAGCTGAGCAGAGAGAATAACACTGAGACTCAGGTCATTCAAGCTGCCGCCGACATTCACTTCACTTTCAAATAACAAATATTAGTCTGTGGTCACCGCGACCTCCAACTTAAACATGTACGTTTAAAAGGTGTTTTGATTTCTGCTGGATAACGTCCCCCCCACCCAGAGTTAGAAAGCTATCTCCTCATGTTTCTGCAGTGACTCAGCTGGCCGCGGGTATTTAAGAGTGTGGTGCTGATTACACCGGCGAGGTGAGGGGGCGCCCACTCAGGACGTGCCACTCCATGATTCACTCTGTGTCACAGGTTTGGGGCGCACACTGTCAGGAAGCGTCCTCCGGCTCCGCGTGTTGACGATTCAGCCAAACCGGACGTGATGGTGAGCGAACGATAATTTGTTGGAGCAAGTGGCCAATTTGTCGGGGGTTCTGACTCATCGCACATGAAAGGGGCTTTTATGTAAACAAACACCAGTAAAGAATTTTTCATTGACCACATCTGAAGATGAATCATTCGTCTCCAGAACGCCGAGCTGGGAGCCTGGAGGGGATTCTCCGCAGCAGCAGCAGCAGCAGCAGCAGCAGCCGCTCGGAGAGGAAGCATTCCTGCCTCCGGACCAGTGAAACTTAACATCCTCAGTGCATGAGTCACTTCAGAACATCTGAGTGGTCACTGTTGCATAAAAAAATGGGCAAGTTCCCTTCCTGAAGTTTGGGCGCAGGACTTGGAAAGCTTTGGGGGATACGAGGACAAAAAACTGAACAGACACATTTTTTAACATTAGGCAAATCTCTTATGACAGCTGTGTACTTCTTCATTGTTCTGCAATAAGAATGAAGTGTATTTCAACATGTGATCCAACATATAACTCTTACGGGTTGTATAACCAAGCAAACAGTGGAATAAGCTGTGTTCCTGCAGTGGGCACGAGAATATGATTCCAGGCGACAACTGTGTGAAAGTTGAGAAGAGCAGGGTTTATACAAACCGCTCCCTCATTTAGTAAATAAGATTTACTGTAATATGCTGCACAATAAGAGCAAATGGCTCCTTCCAGGGCAAAGTTGGTAGAAATCTCCAAGAGTGAAAGTGAAGCCATAAGAAAGAGCTCGACCTCTCTCATGTTTGTTAGCTGGTGAATCATTAGTGTGTCTAACTCTAACCAGTTAATCACAACCCAGAGACACTTCCACATTCCAGAAACAAAAATACTTTTCCACCGATGAAAGTAATCGGTTACTTAAACGACTATTATCTAAGTCCAGGCTTGTATCAAAACGCTCTTTGTGTCTTCCACGACAATTGACTCTCTCTCTCTCGGACAGAACCGTTGGCCCCAATCCAGAAATTTTCTTTTGATCAACTTCTAAATCCATTGTCACCACTCCATGCATACCATTACAGAGAGCGCTATTGGAGTTGGTATATATATTTAACAAAAAAAAAAAAGAAAAACTATAATCCCTGCCAATATGGCACGAAGACGGAGCTCAATAACTGCAGAGGACAGGTTGGGGGTGCATCTGTCTGCCCCATGCCCCCCGTCCATTCTCCCACTTTACCTCAATTGAATAAGAATGGAAGAGGAAGCTCGGAGTGCTTGGTGTCTGTGTGGAGGAATGGAGGTTCATAATCTCCCTTAATGAGCTTGTTTCTGGGCTATTATCCGGCGGCCTGCCTGAGGGAAGCGCTGGTGTTTCCTATCAAGTGGCCCCGCAGCGCTGACCCTCGCACGGCTCTGCATATGAAATGTAAGGGCCGAGCCTTTTGTCTCCTTTCTCTCAGCCTCTAGCTGAGCCCCCCGAGCCATTTGCATAGTCGTGAATGGACCAGCCAATGTTATTAATTAATACAGAGCCAGCCTGCGCCACCTGACAAAATCCCACCGAGTGGCTCGAACGGAACTGTTTCATCAAAAGAGAGGAGCCATTAGGGACGAGAGGCCTTATTCTCCACTTCTCCTCGTCGCTCTCTTGTTCCCCCGGAAAACAGAGAGCCGCGGTTTTCATGCGTGTTTTTCTTTTTCACTATAGGGGCAGCGGCGGTGGGAGTAGTGGTGGGCGGTGGTTTGAATGGGCTGCATGGAATGGGAAGGCCACAGGTGACCCGTTGTCAAACGTCTTGCAAATGTAAATCCTCGGCTCCTTCTGCCGTGACTTTACCTTCTCAGCAGATAACCCCTCGAGGATTTACGGCTGGGAACGTTCCGCAAACGAGGTTTCGAATTCCCGGCGATGTTCAGATGCATCAAATTGTTGACTCACTCACTAACTCATGCTCTCTCTCTCTCTCTCTCTCTCTCTCCGCCTTGCCTTCACTCTCTGTTTGCCTGGATACAGGTCTGAGGAGAGCATGCACAGACAAATGACCTGTTGCTAATCCAGAGCTAACTCCAGAGAGTCTCCCCCTCTAAAAACACAATGTCAGGAGGACGACTCCAGGAGGCTCGTAAATGTATTTCCACTGCCTCATTGGAGCAATTAAGGACAAAGTGCATGCCGAGTCTTTCACAATGTTGCTTTGGGGAAGAGATCCGAGCACAGACACGCTGTCATTCCACACATTATTCCGCTGGCACGAGACGACGAAGAGAAAAAACAGATCTGGAGAAGAGGGCGTTTTTCTCACCCTGTCATATCGATTGCACAATCAGAGCAGGGGATTCCATCGCTTTATGTGTTAAATACCTGTCGCCTCCCTCGTATCTATTCATCTACACACACTCCCGTGGATGATGTCAGCGCAAGGAGCCATTTTCCCATGAAGGGTTGTTGTTTGAGCGTTTCAGAAAACACGGTGGTGTTGATGATGGAGAGTCACTCAGACAGGGAGAAAGGAAGAGAGGAGACAAAAGCCGTATTGTAATAAATCAATTCTTATGGATTGTTAAAGGGGCTGGTGGAGGCGCCGGTTTTCACAGCACTCCACCTCGTGTCTCTGAAGGAGGTGGGCGGAGGTGGCGCAAACAGGAGAAACCTGCCCTATAGAGAATCCCGACATGGGAACTCAACATGGGAAAGCTATCATGTCCTCCAGCTGTAGGGCGGGGAGGCGTGAGAAGGTGGTGGAGGTGCGGGGAAGGTGGGGGCAGGAGAGATATGAAAACACGACATGCCTTAGAATTGCCCGTGCAAAAACAATACGTTCCTCTGGCTCTTCCCTCACTCCTCTGTTCTCCCCTGCGTCTTCCCCTGCCTCCACCGGGGCCGTCTCCTCAGATCATGTTAAGGGCTCCTCGTTCCTCCCACGACTCTCTGGATGTTTGATCTCAAGGGAACAATTCCCCTCAAGAGCCGAGAGACAATGGCCCTCCTGCCTCCGCCCCTGTCCATTCCTCTTCTCGACCCTGTGCGACATGGGAATGCCCCTCAACCAGGCAGAATCTGCTTTGAAGTGTTACTGGATGCTCTGCAAGCCACTGATACGCCTCTGGAACACCACCGCATACCAGCCCGGGAGAAGACAGATGATGGACATCAGAACCTAAGAGTCTGACGCTTAAATGTCTTCCATGACACAGGCTTTTCTTATGCAGAACATTTTCCCCCCTGGAGGTAATGCATCTCACTTGAGTTACTGCGGGCCGTGACTGGCCCACGGCACACAGAGCTGTTGCCGCATGTTATGGAGCGACGAGGGCTTTTGATACGTCGCAGAAATAAGATTTGACCCTTTGCACACAACGTAAGGTCATCTTTTTCTCGACTGCTCGTCAGGACACACAATTACAAACGTTAGCTGTGATTGCTTCCTACCTGTGGCGCAGAGGGCGATGAAGGTCTGGACATGTTTGCGTATAAGTGCCAGCTTATCCTCAGGCAGCGGCAGCCTCCTCACAATGTGCTCAATGAAGTCGTTCGGCGTCACCGCTGCCAAGTTCCACTTCAACTTCCCCAACACCACCAGTTCCCATTCCTGGAGAGAGGGAGGGGGGAGGGAGGGAGGGACGGAGGGAGGGAGGGAGGGAAGGGGAAGGAGAGAGAGAGAGTTGACCGAAAATGAGAAAAAGGACTGAGAGTGTTTAAGTGACACAAAGTACGACCACATATTTACATACTGAGGCAGTTTTAGGCACAGCTGTTCGAGACTGCGGCCTCAAAGTGTGTGAATGCGACTCGGTGGGCCCCCGGGGGCCCCTGTACAGTGGCCAGGGTGTGGGGGTTAAGCATTATTGTTATTGCATTAGCGTCTGCTTGGCCAGGCCTGGGACAGAGAAACACCAGCAGCGCCACCAACTCAGGTGACCTCACAACACTGCCTCCCTCCCCCGTCTGTCTGTCTGGCATCTGGGGACTTTCCTAAAGAGGCCCACCAGAGGTTCTACAGTGTGTGTGTGTGTGTGTACAGTGAATATGGATAGGAAGGCTGTGCTTGTTGAGCAGGATCAGCAGTAAACCCTTGTAATCTTAAAAAAGTTTAAAAAGTTGTTTAATCTGTTTGCTCAATCTCTAATTCATTTAAATTATAAAAACCCTTCATTGTGCAAAACAACACTAAACGTGATTATTTCCTTTTTTGCATCCTGTGTTTCACAGAATATTTTTTTTACGTCTTACGCTCAACTTACATAAACGAGGTCAAGAGCCAAATAAAAGATCAAGACTTCTTTCTAAATCATTCACAACCCGTTTCTCAGGGGGAACATTTCACATTAAAGGGCTTCAAATCAAACATGACTCAACTCCCTGTGTTATCGAATTTGCCTGAATTAACCGCTCTGGACTTCACAAAACCTTTTAATGCGGGTCTCCTGGGAAAAATGTGCTGTGAGATGAGTGTCGGTGGGAGGTTGGGTGGTGGGGGGGGGGAGCTATAGGTGTGGCGTCCTCTTCTCTCGGTGCCTTGTTGTACTTTCACTTCTCAGCAGAGGTGATCAACGGAAGAGTCGGTGACTAATTTGGGAAATAAATGTGGTGGTTTGGTTCCGGACTGCAGCCTTGTGACCGGGACTATGGATGCTCCTCATTTTCCCTCTCAGAGAGAGAGAGAGAGAGAGAGAGAAAGAGAGAGAGAGAGAGAGAGAGAGAGAGAGACCACATGGACTCAGTCATGAGACAATTCAACATGGCTGCCGTGGACCCTGCTACCAGCTCAGGCTCAAAGTGACCTTTTTCTTGCCTCGTCTGATTTTTCTCCTCAATGTCAGTGACGTGGACTCATGGGAAAATTTAAACTACTCATATGGGAGGAAATAGGAAAACTAACACCCTTTTGATTTTGAGGGTGAAACAATCATCTGATCGGTTTGAAGAAGAGAGCAACAAAAATCTGGGAGATCCGATTATTTGATCGAATGCAAATCTTCCGGCAGCGGTTTGTCGACTGCAGCCGCTCTCGTGCATCATGGCTGCCTCCTGCTCTCAAACAGCCTTTTCAAATCGGTGCCGGCGAGCAAGACTCAATCCAGCGAAGGGCTGCAGTGACAAACCTTGCAACACAGGCTCTGTGCTGACAGAGTGGCAGGCAAGCACCCACTTCCTTCTGCTACTCTTGCCTTCCTCTGGTCACACCTTCTTTGTAACGTTGCGGTTCTTTTTACAAGAAATTGTTACCAAAGATGAGAAGAAAAAAAAAGAAACACACCAAAAAAAAAAAAAGGAGAAAAAGAAACGATCACATGCCCTGAGCAGCTGATCTCTGTTTCCTGTATCTGCATGTCAGCCAAAATACTGCCTTATACAGAGACACTGAGCGGAGGCCTCAGCAAACCGGTTCAAGGACTGAGGGCTTTGTCTGCAGAGGGAGCACAAAGGTAGGAGGCTACACGCAGCAGGCTGCACGCTGCTGCACACGACCTCCACCTCAGGTTAACCACACGCCCACTGTGGTGTTTCAAATGGTCACCTTGTACCAGTCCACCCCTCCGACTGACCACTCCGCTGACTAGTGAACCCTTCGCTCGGCAGACGGGCGAATTAACTCTGACACGATATTCTCAAGCAGAGAAATACATTCCAGAAAATTATCCAACAAAAAACCAACAGAAGCTTGTGAAGAACTTAGGCAGGGGGGGAGGGGGGGGGGGGGAGGGGGGAGGCACGCTGCAGCAATCAGCACGGCGGCGGCGGCGGCGGGCAGAGAGCCGCCCGCCAGTCAGGCAGCGAGGCAGGCCTGCAAACATCAGCCACGTCTGAATCATTATATGTGGCCTCTTTCACAACATGGGTGGGATTGGTTGTTGTTTACCGAGGAATGTTTGTGTAGCACCGCAAGCGCAGCGGGGAAATACTTATCTGATGTGAAAACCCAGTTAATTAATCGGTTTGCGCTGGTGAAAGCAGCTGGTGTTATCAGGCCAGAGCGGCCTTATCAAATAAATAGGACAGAGAGGAATGACATTTATGCTGCTCTGCCCCTGCATCATCAGTTATGTACATGTGCACGTGCTGTAACCTATGCGTGGAATAATGTGTCAGGAGCAAAAGCAGCGTGACACAAACGTCAGAAACGTGTGCGGTTATTTTGGGATGAAAGTTAAACTGTAAAAGGCAAACTTGAATTTCTCTTGTGTGTGTGTGTCTCTCTCTCGCTCTCTCTCTCTCTCTCACTGACAGGAACAGAGTCAGAACTTTGGCTGGAGTTCAAGCTGACCTCGTTGCTCTGTGCAAATATCTGCCACCAGATGGCGATGGAGACCATCCTGTACAGTGAAGAGAGCCCTTGTGGGACAATTCACTGAGGGGCTCCTGCTTTTTTTTCGTGGATCTTTGATGACGGCGAGGCGCAGAGCTGGAGACTGACCGACACATTCGGGAGAAACCCAGACCAGCTCTGGTGTTTGGACTGAGATGTTCTCTCAGCTCAATTGTTAAATAAACACATTTTATTACCTCAAAATCAAATGCAATAAAAAAAACCTGTTGACTCTGAAGTAAACATGATGCAGAAACATGTCATGGAACTATAACCTTGTTTGGGGATGACATCATGAACTCTAAGTGGTGCCCATGTGAAGTTTGTGTGCACAAAACCTTTTGAGGCAAATGTTGCTTACCAGCAGCTCTTGAGGTCTGATGGAGTTATCTGTGTAGATGCAAAGCTTCTCTGCAGTTAGTGGACGAGTCTCTTTCAATTTGGATGCGAGGAACATGCAGACTGCGCCCAGCAGCTGCAGGTTGCACTTTTTGGTGGGTACCACGGCTAAAAATCTGTCCAAGTAGTTCATGGCCAAGGGGAAAACTTCTTCCTCGCACTTCTGCTCCTCACAGACCTGAATAAAAGAGACAATGCAGCAACAGTTTAGCATCTGCGCGCAGCCGCCCATCCTGCAGTGACCTTGCTTTATTTCCCAGCACTTGAAAAGTATATAAAACCTTTATGACACAACGAAACAAACGTCTAAATACATAAAGAGCGCATATAAATTCAATGACACACATAGTTGGGGCCCGGCCAAGATTTTGCGCCCAGCCCTAATCGGTTGCGACATCATGAATTAAATCGAAATACAATATTTCACAAAGAATGAAATAAGTCCGGGACACAAACTGTCAATAGAGTCACATTCCTGCAGTTCACTGGTTAAGAAATGAATTCAAGTCGCAATCAGCCGAAGCCAAAAACACCCCGACAGCGCAGCACACGGAAACAGACTTTTCTTCATTCGTCATATTTTCATAAAATAATTAAAAATATAAATAAATTATCCACGGCGGTTTTTTTCACATCATAATGTTCATTGGTCCTTTCCATATCATACCCGACAATTCCTATCCAAATGCACGCGCCGCAAATATGAATAAAATGTCAAAATAAAAGACGAGTAGCGAGAGGTTGGTGTGGCGTGCGTCACCGCCGAGCCGATATGTTCATTTCAAAAATTAATTAAAAATCCCCAGTGCGTCGCACCGGAATAATATTGACATGAAAATAAAGATCGAAGCCCGGGGAATGTTTACAGGTGGGTGTTGATCAGAAATAATCGATCAGGGGACAAGAATCGAACACAATTCCAGAGTGAGGCGATGCGACGGGGGGAAGAGCAAGAGGAGAGATAAGGCCCTCGCCCCTTCCGACACTTAAAATAGATGCGTTAAATGTTCGCAAGGCTTTTTGAGATCATTTCTATATTCCGCGGACACCCAGGAGCCCCATCTGTCAATGCCGACGGGCTTCGAGCGCTGTTATTGCGTTTATGACACAGTAAAGTCCCGTTTAAAGCCACGAGCGCTCCTGTAAAAAACCAACATGGCGATGGAGAAGCGCAAGGCAGCAGCGCATCGGGGAGTGCATACGTGTGCATGGAAATATTCAGCCTAAGTAAAATAATAACAGTAAAGAATCAACACGCAGCTGGCGCACGCGGCCGGGGAAGCGTTTAAAAGAAAATCGGACGTGTCGCGGATTTCTCGAGCTTTCAGAAACGCGGTGGCTCGCGAGCGGACTTTAAACGTGGTACGACAAAAAAAAAAAAAAAAAAAAACTCGAGAAAACGACGCGTTCAACGAGGAATAAACAGCGAGAAACCAGAACCGGGAGCGAGACGTGTTGTCCGTCTAATGCAAACCGAGCTCCGCAAAGCAGCGAAGGCAACAAGTCAGGGGGCTCAAAGAAGTCGAGCACGGAAATAATAAGCCTGTATAAGGCTTGTCAGCAGTCGGGTGTCTCGGTGTGTACCTCCAACATCCAAGTAGCCAACATCCTCCTCATGAACGGCTGGATGTCTTTCTGGACGCCTTTGAAATAGGAATATTGGGGTAGAAACCTCTCCTCGATGGTCAGCAAGCTCTGCAGGACCCTGTCATCGCACAGGAGGTTGGGATCGGGACGAGCTCGTATGACGGTGTCCATTTCGAGGCAGAGCAGCTCCATGGTGCCGCTGGTGCTTTCACTTAAGTAGAAAAAAGTCGGATTTCTCTCTCGGCGGCGGCGGAAAGCAGTGCGGCGGAGTTAAAAACGCAAAGAAAGGGATGGCAGGGAAAGTGTATTGGAGGCATAAGAAAGTGAGACTGCAGGGGCTCCGTCAGAGTAGTCCTGCCTCTCCTTGTTGAGAACTTTTTCCTCTCTCCCCACAGTGCGCCTCTACTTTCATCCGCCTGGCTCCGGCAGGCGCATGCATTTCAAGCCTGCCCAGCGTGCGCCACTGACGCAATTCACTTCATTACCTCTGTATAGACCAGACGCAACACGCTGCTCGCACTCCTCTTCCTTCCACTCAGGCATGCGAGGCAACTTTTTCTATTAAACTCGTTTCTTTGTAAAACTCTCGCCAAACGCAGACGCAACAACACAAAGACACAAGCACAAGACAAAATCAAACTTACACCGAGGTTAACAGGACTTTACGCACATTTAAGGACTTATGAGATCAAATAAACAAATGTTATCGTTTGTTTGGATGAATCAAATATATCCAGCTGATAAGGGTTTAGTGAAAGTATGATGCTGGCAGGTTGAAGAGATGATTTATGTGTGTTTTTTGTGCACTTATTTCAGAATCTTGATTGTGATAAGAGGATGATCATATGATATTGTCATTTATGCAATAACACAGTATAAATAAATGACTGTCTGGTTCATAATTACGCACATTTACAGCTGTTACAAGCCACAATGAGCCCAGTTTACTCCCAGTAGAGCAACAAGTGTCCCTTGTGAATGTGAACTGAATATGAGTTTAAAGGAAGATCAATACAAAGAAAGTGATTAATTAGTATTGATTTCTGATTTAAACAAGTTGTCTGAGAGTTTCTTTTTAGTTTTGTTTCAATGGACTCAATGAACCTGCGCTGAGGATGTCGCATGTAGATACTGGATGTGGCCATAAAGGCTGCATGTTAACTTACAGAGGTCACACACACACACACACATACACACACAGACACACACACACGCACACACGCTTTGTCGACCATTTTTTTTAATAGCTGCCTCTAACTGCTTGTGGTTGGTGAGATAGCTTTCTAGGAAATTTGAGGCAGCGTTGAACTTTTTTCTTCTTCTTCTGCACAACCTTCTCGTAAAGACAACACACAGATCGTTGGTTTGGTTATTTTAGCACAAAAAAAAACAATATTCCTGCTATAAATCACCTTTTCAATCCATTTAGGGATAAAAATATATATATAAAAAAAAGTTTGACCAAAGCAGGTGGAAACTCAGAGTGTAAAGTAAATGAGCAGATAATTAAAAAAATGACTGCCAAATGATTTAGCCTCACATGGCAGCCACAAAGAGAATCTGCATGGGTAAATATGCTAATCCCTCTGCTATTCTTAGTCAACTTCAAAGAGCCCGAGCCCTGAATGAAACAAGACTGAAGTGCATGAGGGGAAGACTGCGGGACTGTAAAATCCTCAGAGCTTTAGAGCTGTTAATTTCCATCCGAGGCTCGCTGGTTGTATAGCTGTGCTTGTGAGAAAAACTGGGGGAAATGTCTCTTTAAAGTTTTTTCTTTTTTTTTTCTCCTCCAGTCTAAGTTGTTTCCTCCTCCCTGTGTGTCTGCGCGCAGGAGCCAATGGTTCCTCAGCGCACCACCGCCGCTGTGCGATTGTTACTGGGCAGACTTCTTCTATACCTTCCTCCCTCCCTCTCTCTCTCTCTCTCGCTCTGGTCATTTATCAGCCTCTCTCTCTCTCTCTCTCCCTCTCTCTCGCTTTAATGGGTGCCGCTGTTGGAGCCCAAGCAGCCTATCAGGGCGTCTTGAGTGGCATCACGCAGGACTGAGGTCTCGTGAGGTCTTGACTCAACTTTAGTTTAAAAAAAATTAAATAGAAACTTTAAGCAGGAGATAAACTTCGGTGTTTCCGCATCATCAACAAGTGTCAGCATCTTGAAACCAAACAATAATAGGATGAGATCAACAAGGATCCTGATCGAAGAAAACTCATCAAACTATTTGAATTTTAGGTGAAACTATTTTTTATTTCAATCTTTAATTCACATGCTCTGAGTTGGAAACACATGTGTTTCTCTACTATAGTCAGGATTGAAATTAATAACTGAAATAGGGGGTTTCACTCATGTGATTCAGCAACATGTATAATGTATAAATCTTGTTTTAAGCTTAAATGATCATATTTCTCCACAGAATAAAGATTTGAACTTGATCAAAAGTAAGAGCTATGTCATTTCTGATGAGAAACAAAGAAAGAAAGAAGGGAGAAAGAAGGACAGAAAGAAAGAAAGAAAGAAAGAAGGAGATACAGAAAGAAAGTAAGGGATCTTCGGTGGAGATGCAGGTGCTCCTATAAAAACTCTTATCCAATAGAATCAGGTGCAACCAGCAAAAGACTAAAGACAACTTATAATCACAGTTTCACGTCACATTCTCTTTGCTGCAGAATAAAAACAAGTAATTTAAAGTTAAACAAAATCGCAGGTCTCCTCTGCATAATCATCCTCATCCGCCTGCACCCTGCACATGGATGGAATCTTTAAAATCTAGCTCCCAAAATAAGAATTAAAAAAAACAAAAAGCGCAACAAGTGAGAGATGAAGAAGCAGCAGCTGTGAGTTCTTCTTCTTTTAAATCAAGAACTTTATCTCAAACTAAACACATTTTAAATCCTTCACACAGACTCACACCCAAGTGTCTCATGTGTCAAAGTGTAATAGCGCAACTTGTCTGGAGGTTTCTACAGATATTAACACGCAGTTGTTTTCTGTGTGCGCAGCGACTCCTCTGAGAGGAACGAGGCGCAGCAGCAGCAGCAGCTCAAACTCATTTCGTCCCCGGAAGCATTCAATTACCATATCACAATAAAATTGGAACACAACCCCCGGGTTAGTACCGCTCACAAGTTACGACCCTATTCACAATGAAAGGTATAGGCTGAGGAGGGGGCGGTGAATCATGACTGAAGTGAAACTTCCGACGCTGCACACTGCAAGAAATATCTGTCGGGAGAAATTATCTGAAATAGTAAAGAGCCTTTGAATCTTATTGTTTTTTTTGTTTTTTTTTAAACCACCAGAGAAGATGAGAGGAGGCAGCGAATCTGCAGCCAATCAAAAAGTCGATTTAATAGAGAACAGAGTAGTTATTCGCCTTTATTCAGCTCTGCTTTAAGGACTGATCATTAGAAATAAATAATAAATAAATGCATTGGAAACAAGCAGGTTTATTAACTCATTATTTGTAGATGTTTCCGCTTTAAAATCAGATTAAATCAAATTAAAAAACACGAGTGGAATAGTGAGGGTGAGCACTTTTTGCAGTGAGGATCGAGCAGTGACTCATTGTCGCCATCACCGCACCTTTCACAGTTTAAATCACCGAAGCGACGACCAGACACTTCAGATGAGGATGCTGATGTGTTGTGTTTCTTCTTCTTCTTCTTTTGCTGCCCAGAAAATGAGCAAAATGTCCCAGATGAGACCAGAGAAGTGTCGGAGGGGAATTTGTCAGACTCCTGCTGAGCCGGAAACAGTCGTGAAATGACAGCATCAGGTCTGAGTGTGTGTTTGAGTAATAAAACCCTGAATTAAACAGCTTCATGGCTGCACACTGGAGTTTATATGAGTGTGACAGGCACCTAGACGATTGTAATTACCCCACAAACAAAAGAGGAAAATCTCATATTTTTTAATCACTGAAAACAAAACCCAAATCCAGCATTTTACATGTTAAATGTTGTATAATACTAAATGTTAAAATGTCTAATTTAAATGAGCAGTAATCAAACAAAGCAGAGTTCTAGGTTTTTCTATAATCTTCATGAACCTAAACATGAAACTAAAATAAACAAGAAAAGACAGTGAAGATTTCTTTTCTTCTTTTTTTTAAAACCACAGTTTTTCCCAATTGCAGTTAAACTGGTTTAAATAGATAATATCTCTTCAGCAATGTGAACAGAAAACAGCTCAACACACAATGTGAAAACAACACACCTGCATCAGCAGGTCAGCAACTGCCAGGCAGGAAATAAAGCTATTTTTTAAAAGGAATACATTTAATTAAAATATTATTTTATGTTATTATAATCAAATATGATCAAACTCCACATGAAGCTTCTTTTAGGAATTCAAAGAAATACAAATGATCCAGAGATTTCAAGTTACAAAGAGAGTTTATGTGAAATTCCACCTGTGTCTATTCAGTTTGAATTATGTATTAATTGTTTATTTAGCTGTGTTTAAAATGTTCTTGGATATAATCCTGGTTTTTATGACAATTGCCATTAGGAATAATTTTTGCAAGATTTTTCATAAAGGTATTAAGCCTCAATCTCCATTGGATTACTGTTGAAGGGCAGAACAACCGAGTGATGTACGGAAATTAATTCAGAGATTTAATTATTTATGAGAAAATTACATAAATAAAATGAAACATTTCATTCTTAGAATTCAAATCAGCTCATTCCCTAATTTTCCTGATGAAAAACCTGCTGGATTTCCTCTTTATTTAGAGGATATAAACATATAAAATGTATTATTATTGAATTAAAAATAGAAGACGTGCAGAGCGATGCTGTGGACGGTGGGAAACATTCAAGGAGAAAAACGAATTTAATTAATAAATCATTGTTTTCTTTTAAACTTCATAAATACGTCTTCATGTGCACAAACATAATGGAGGTGTTCATATTGTAAGATAATAAGCAGTTTTCACATGGAGGGAGTTTATTCATGGAGCAGGTGAAATGGCTTCAACAGCCCTGACACCAACATCCAGCCTCCTCCTCCTCTTCCTCTTCCTCCCTCTTTGCCTCAGCCACGATTTTAAGAATTCAACTTTCTAAATAAACTTCTCGTGTCACTTCCTGCCAGGTGAATACAGCCACAGCCACAGAGAAAACATGGAGGAATCTGGGAGAGCAACATCCAACAGCAGCAACATGCTCTCAACAGTGGGCTCTGAACACGCGTGGCAAAGAAAAGCCAAAAAAGTACCCTAAGCAGAAAACAGTTTTCAGCTGCTTCCAGTTCGATCAGGAGAAGAACCCAGTGTGTGGTGGCGGCCATTTGTTTATCACGCTCACATTTCCCCATCTTTGCTGTATTTGCTCTGTGGTTGAGCTGCAGATGTGTTCGCCAGACAACAACAACAACAGCAGAGAAAAAACCACCAGTCCGTGAAAACAATATATTTTAAAAAACAACAGACTTCATGCAAAACTTAAAATAATCTCCAACCGAAAAAGTTTCAAACAGCACAAACAGTTTATTCTGGTCAAATGTAGAGTAATAAAAAAGAAAAACACGGATCCTGTCCAGTGTTTGAGTCGTTAGAGTTAAAATCTGCAAGTGTCACACTTTGCTAACTTCAAATTTGAATGGTTATAAACCGTGAATCCATACGAGCAAACATCCCGGATAAGAAAACAACACAACCACACGACAATGTCTGCAGAAATTCAGCCATTTCTGTCATTTCAACATTCGATGAAGAACACACATTACACGCTGCTGTTGTGTTAGAATCAAACACAAACACAGAAACACAATCACGCCAAAAACAGCTAAACAATCCTCAGCCTGCTTTAGAAAAGGTTTGCTTGATGATCTCCTCTCCAACTGCGTCTGAGCAGGCTTCGTAAAAGTTTCTCTGTTTTGTGTTTTGTGTGAAGAAACTTTCAATTTGTGTTTTAAAAGAAACTATCAAGAAGAGTCTTGGCCCGACAATGTGCCGTTTACCCTGGAAGCCCCAAAAACACACTGCTCGTTTTCCCCCAGTGGATAATTCATCACGAGACAACAGCCTATTAGCTTCATGATTGGTTTAATGACAGAGACGTGAGCTTTTCTGTACATCTGCAAACTTCCCACCTGATCCTAAGCATCTGTGGAGCGGATGTGGTCGATGCCACTTTCTCCAAATCAGCCTGAAATCACTGGTTCGTTTTTTACCTGCTCTGTTGTGAGAAGCAGCCCCCCCCCCGGGGTTGTTTTAAACCTGAGTGTTTGCAGCAGTGCCGTGAAGCTCGTCCCTGACATCTCCACACTAACCACCTGTGGGATTTCTCCCCCCCCTCCATGACTGATGTTACAACAATGCAGCTTTGGCATGGAGAGCTCGCCCTGCAGACTTCCCTCAGACTCCCTCAGAAATTCTTTTTACGCAAACACGTCCTCCCCGAATTCTTTGAGACGTGCCCTTATCTCATTAGCTGGAAAAGAAACAAGGGGAAGCGAGAGAAAGACGGAAGACGTGAAGAACAAGGTCTTAATTGTTGTCGTTTGACGTCTTAACGTTTGGCTGAGTGATGCCGGGGGGGGGGGGGGAGAGAGGTGAGGGCCCCTCCAGACATCTTCCTCAGGTAGGACGCCTTCTCAGAGCCTCTGGTCGGGAAGCATCCACTGAGTGTGGTGGTGTTAACAGACAATCAACTGCTCTCAACGGCTGTGAGGATAACAGACTGTATTGTTCACAGTTGTGTGATTAACCCTCAATTTCTTCTCATTAATTTAGCTTGAAAAACATTTTTATTTATGTAAAAGTTACAGCAACAATTTCAGGGAGTAAGAAGCCTTGTTAACGGCATCAGAAGCAGGCATCTATCTCCACATGGCACAAGACATCTCTGGACAAGCTCCTAATTTCTGTGACCATCCGCTCATCGTGTTCTTTACACACAACGAAGAATTCAAAGCTTTGCATTTGTATCTTGAGTGAAAATACTCCGAAGTGTACGTGAAGGTTCCCCGGGTGCTTTTGAGGCAGATAAGAACACACAAACAATTTTTAAACACAAAACTCTGGATCTTTGTGTTCCATCGTGCAAATGAGTCTCTGTAGACAAAGTATAACAAGCTTGTGTGTGAGGAAAGAAAAACTGTTTCTCATTTTAAGAGAAAAAACTAAGAAAATTGACCCGGCAACACTGCAGATTATTTAAAAAACAGCAGGTAAGTCATTGTCCCACTAATGACTCGAGTGGTAGCAGATTGCAAACCTCCGTCAAGGTTCAACAGCCCCACAAGCTTCACCAGATTTCACACACTCATAGATATCAATTCCTCCAAATTGGCCGGATTTTATTCTTCAAGATCAATAAATAATTCCCTGAGAAAATAGTGAATATTTAAATGAATCTCACACTTTTAAAGAAAGTGAAAAAACAAATCCCGGATCCGTCCCCTGAACCTGATTGGCACCAAAATCTAATGGATTCTTTCTTTCCTTTCATAGAAATAAGTTCGGTAGTTTTTGCTTGTTTACAAAATAAACAAACAAACAAATAAATAACCTCCCTGGCTGATGTAATAAACTGGTGAACAACTATAAGGTCCATGTTTCAGTATATGAAAACAATACCACATTTTCTCACCTGTCTCTTCTGCTGTACAACAACCACACACGAGGATATGGCAACAGGGTAAATAGAAGCAGGGAATAACCTGGGCCCCCCCCCCCCTGTCCCCTCCAAGACCCCCCGGAGGACGGCTGATTACTTGAGTCCACAGAAGTTACAGTCTTGTGGGAAATCCCCTTTAAAATCTATATAAAATCAGCTCATAAATGAGAGTGATGCTGATGGGAAACCCCCCAGAGACGCTCCTTTCAACAAGACTTCTGCAAAACGCTTCCTAATTGTAAAGGTTCAGTTGAAGATTAAAACGTCTTAATTGATTGGTCTGGAGTAAACTTCAACTTTATCACTTTATTATTTATGCACAGTTTGCAGCTTGATTGTCATTTTTGATTCTTAAAGAATTGTTTGAAGATTGGAATGACGTTTGGTTCGGGTCAGATCCCCGTTGCCCCTTTTGAAACGCTCCCAGAGACCCAGGCCCGAGCATGGACCCCCGCTGCAGCCGACTCTGACAACAGCTGCTGAGGGAAATATCTGCTGTTCCCTCCTCCTGCTCACACCTCCCTCATCGGAGGGGTTTGAAGAAGTGATCCTCTCATCCCATGTGGCCGCCTTCATCTTCCTGAAGCACAGAGACAATGTTGCAGCAGAGCACATGAAACAAAAAAACACACACCTGATCCCGGTGGAGTTACTGTGTTGCACTTCACTTTGCATGTCACCGTGTTGCAGGTGCTCATGGGAAAACTGTGCAGAATCATTTCCAGCACTTTGCTCATTGTCGTCATAACAAAACTGAAAGATCGTATTGTTTTATTGCCCTTTAACAGAGTTAATGTTCATCCTCTCTCACAGTCGGCCCTTCAGAGGACCTGAATGTGCAAAGTGAAAGCGTCACTAACAAATGAACACCACCATGTGCTCCGTCTCAATCCATCAGGGACGTTAGTGACAGTTTGCTGGGAGACAGGTGAGCTTCTCCAAGCAGTGTGGCTCGTAAAAAAAAAAGGAGGAACAATAAGGTCTGGTGGCCGTGGCCAAGCCTTCAGTTAACACAAGAAACAAACCGTCTGGTATTCATTTACCTTTCTTCACCCCCCCCCCCCCCCCCCCGCCCCCCACAGCTCATTCCTTCATCCCTGCCTCCATCCCGACCCCCTTTCACATGCTTGACCCCGTCTCCTGAACTGCACCAACAACCTTTCATGTGGTCATCAAATCTGCGACCAAATGAGCCAGGGAGAAACGGCGGGTTTGGAACACCGGCTGCTAAATAGTGTCAATATTTCTTTATCCTAACGGAGAATAAACTGCTTTTCTTTAATGTTTCACACACTGTTTTCTTTTTTTTTTCTTCCTCCAGGAGCAGAGGAGTCTCGGTCCTCACAGAGCAGAGCAGAGCAGAGCAGAGCGGCTCAGCTGCTGCCGCCGTCTCTTCCCCTCCAGCTCCTCCAGGATTTTCCCATGTTCATATCACTAGCCCTTGACTTTGTCACTCATGCAACAGCTGCTCGCTGATACCACACCACAGCTCCAGCCTGTTGCACTCCCTTCTTTTCACCACACACACCAAGAACAAAGACAATGTTAATCCAATGTTAGACCTTGGTGCAGAATGCAAGGACTGTGCACGTCCAGACATTAACTAAGAGTTTGCCTTAAAAAACTCTCCAGACTGTTGGAAATTGTGTCTGTTCGTGCTGCGGGGAGGATCAACATCCTGAGGATGTCCACCTGGGATCACAACACGCTCAGACTAAAACACACGGGACTTGAGGTCAAATAGATCTCACAAGTTATGAAGAAAGCTCACTGGCATGGGAATAAAGGCAGCATCACACAAAACTGACTGTAACGTGTCATCGCAGCCAATGCAAGGGGATGATATGAGAAACAAAGATGCACAGAGCATGAAGAGCGACTGAGCCGCTGGGCCCCTTTTCACAGAATAACCCCATATGTCAAACCTTTCACACAATCCTCGCTTAACCTATGATTCATATACCGCTCCCAATTATGAACAAAAGAAAACCTGCCTATTTGTTTAAGTCTGTCAAACAGACGGTGAGGAATGCAAACATAAAAAAAAAAAAAAAAGTTAACCATGTAGTTCCCGAAGTAACACAAGCCATTAAAAATAACCCCCCAAACCAAACGTATCGAACACCTGAGCACACAACCTCACACGCGTGCACCGTCCTGCTGCCCTCGTTTCCCTGACTCCGCTGCAGATGGTGACAAATGGCGCAGAGATCAGGACAAGATTACTTCTACACACCATGGTCGGGTTCACGCCTGCATCAGGTGCTCAACCGATCTTCTGTCACTAATAATAACTCAAAACGCTCGGCTTTGAGACGATGAGCTCAATTAAGGAATCACACGTGTCAGAGGGATGTCGAGAGGATGCACGTGCAGCCACAAAAAACACCACATCAGAAACACACAAAAAACATGACGCGTACTGAAATAGACAAAGAATTTAGCACAACCCGAAACACATAGACACTGAGTATCTGATCTTCTTAGGCTACCTCCATAAAACTACAACAATCCACGTAACTAACACACTAACGCTCCTAAAAACGTATACATCACGCGACCACTCGCATACACTGGACATGCGTGTGCATGTGAACACAGGTAGAGTTCAAATGACAGCTCGTCTCCTCCACGTGTAAACAGTTGGAACAGCTGTTAGCATAACAACAGGGTGAGCAAGGCTTGTGATGGATTATTCATGTGGTGCTTGACACTGGGAGCCGAGGCTAATGCTGGTGGTTTTCTTCAGGACAGGGGGGGGGGGGGGGGCGGGGGGATCTTAGGAGCTTGATGAATATGCAAAGGCGAAGTTGTGACAGGAAAGAACCAATCAGGAAGTGGATGGGAGCATCTACATCATCGTATCAAAACATCTGCACTTTCGCCCCGTCCAGACTAAAACGTGGCGTTTCCAAACTTCTACAGTTCTAGTGTGGGCCCCAGGCGTAGATACATGGTGATCAATGATGGAGACAAATATAGGGGGGGTGGGGGAGTTCCCCTGGCAGGCGTGCAGCTGTGTGTGTGTGTGTGTGTGTGTGTGTGTGTGTGTGTGTGCGTGTGTGCAACGTCCACCCCACCACTCTGGATCAGGCTGCAACAATCTGATCCTTTTGGGAAACTGAGGTGTTGCAGTGTAATTTATAGGCCGTATCTTTCAAGTCCCCCCCCCCCCCCCCCCCCCCCCCCCCCCCCACACCCCCTCCCCGGCTCCGCTGGTGGCGTCAGCCCCTGAGCCACTGTGTGTGTTTAACGGCTACATGTGTCGCTCCCTATCTCTCTCCCCGAGTGGCACAAAGGTAAAGGGAAGCTTAACAGCCTGGGAAAAAGTTGAACAGTGTGAAATTACCTTGATCCAAAGATTCCTGCCGCATACCAGCCCAATGAACCCATAACAGAGCAGGCACTCAGTCAGAGAGCCCTGCCTGCAGGGAACAGCTGAGACATTACAGAGGCAGGGGGAGGGAGGGGTGAGGGGGGGGGGGCACGGAGAGGTGAAAGAAAGATAAATGGAAGCAGGAAAGAGGCCCACCTCCAGTAATCTCCAGGCTACAGTCAGTGGTCGGGGTCAGAGTATCTATATCTAATGTACATCCTATGATAGTGCCGGACAACTGGTGGCTGTGGTACCACTGACAGCGGTTCGGTCACATTCTGGACTGGGAGGCTGTTTTCTGGGAATCTAAGAGGAGCAGCTGTAGATGTTGACAAAATATTCTGGAAAAATGAGATGACAAATCTTACATGTGGATTTTCAAAATGTGTCATTCTTTACAAGGTGACCGTTCTACAATTTCTTTTATGGGAAACCTGGGAGACGACACGTTTAGGGAAACTTTAAACTAGTTTTTAATTTAAGATAAAACCATTATAGACACAAAACCATTCTACAAACAATCAAGACGCTGGTTTCTGTGATGGGAAAAGCATCGGAGGGGGTTTATTTAGGAGCTTTACATGCTTGTTGACCTACTTGTCCGAGTCATGCTTTGATGCCCTGGTTAAAGCAGGTAAGGCTGAAGAGTGACGGTAAATCATCTACAGTTAAAAAGAGGCTTTGAATAAGTTTCTGTTTCACAAACCGGAACCTGGTTGTGTAAAGAATGACCCTCACTTATTTCTATTTACTATTATTCTTTGATACTGGTCACGTTGATTCTCCTTCAACAAAGAGCAGACCTTTTAAAACTTCTATAAAAATGAAAGTTGAAATAATAACCCTAACCCTAATAGGTTCAGGGATTAGGATGTATACATATATTTTTCCTGGTTACTTATAAAAACAGCCTTCATACAATTATAATAATATAATTTTGTTTGTGCTCGATTACAGAACAATATCTATCTGTTCTGCATAAACTACTTTTAAATAGTTACCTCAGAAACTATTAGGTGAAATTGCTTGGGGGGGGGGTTTCAGTTCAAAATATGAATTTAAGACAAGAGATCAGAATTTCAGCTTTTATTTCCTGATATTTCTATTTCCATGTCTTGAACAACTGACGAAATAACACCTTACACAAAAGTGTATTTTTCCTGGTTACTAATAAAAACAGCCCTCATACAATTATAATAATATAATTTTGTTTGTGCTCAATTAAAGGACATTTTTTATCCGTTCTGCATAAACTACTTTTAAATAGTTCCCTCAGAAACTATAAGAGGCAATTGCTTTGGGGGTTTCAGCTCAAAACATGAATTTAAGATTCGAGATCAGAATTTCAGCTTTTATTTCCTGATATTTCCATTTTCATTTGTCGAACAACTGACAAAATAACACCTTACACAAAAGTAAAGGAGCAGCCGTTCTGCAATGCTTTATATTAGGTTGTATAATTAACAATTACTGCATCAAGCCTATGATTCCATGACATATTACACTCTTCATTTCTGATGCTTTTCACTGCTGCTCACTTTCACTTCTTGTTTTTTTGTTGTGTTTTTTGTAAAAGCAGTTTCTTCCCTCAGTCCTTTATAGTAATGCCAGTATGTTCTGAGTCACCGTTTCCCTGCATGATCAAGTTCCTCCTGATAAGTCTGGATGCATTTCTCAGACAAAGTGTTTCCAAAGACTTGTGGACTGAGTCACATCATCAAAAAGTCAGGAGGTCAGACACATCCCACCTGAGTCCGGAGATCAGGACCAGGACAATCAGAACCTCTTCTGCAAGTAGTATATACTTGTGTGTTTGTGTGTGTGTGAAGCTAAGGGAAACACACACAAGGACAGGAGCATAGGGACTTGGATCTTTGCCTCCCTCTGTGTCAGATACAATGATTGAGTAACACATGTTGTTTTAAATCCAAACACCTTCAACAACACAGCTGCTTTTTTACTTTTCACCACCGTTCTCAGATATTTATACTGATGATATCTCTCGTGCTTATAATACATACAGCCTGTTGGGCAGGAAAAAATAAAACAAAAATAATAATTTGGTTTTGCATAGAAAAACACAACGCGGCTGTCGGTTGAGTTATGAAGGAAATCCCCTCCTGAAGGGGAAATATTTGACGGTTCACTCCACCTTAAATTCAGCCATCTTTATTCTAAACTAGAGCCGGTAAACTTCCTGATTCTTGGGGTTTATCTTACAGGGAATAAAAGATAAGAAGATATCGTTATTAACCACTACTTCTTTTGCATTGCAATCTACATGAGGAACTAGTTTTTTAACTATTTAAAAGTCAATAAAATGAATTACTAATATATGAATACACCTATTGACACGTATATTAAAATACTGCAGTACTTTTTGTGTCTTAATCATAGAGGAGATTCCCCTCAGAAACAAAAGGAGAGAATTAGTGTCACTGTAAAGTCACGTTGACTAATTTGAACACTGATGACAGCTGGAGGAGGGGAACACGTTTTAGGGTAACGCAGAAAAAAAATTAATAGTTCCTGTGTTTGTTTGCTGCACCTGGTTGTTGTGTGCCAGTTTGTGATGAGGATTTCCTTATCTGAATATCTGCAGCACCTCTGCACACATGTTGACTCTCTCTCTCTCCCTCTCTCTCTCTCTCTCTCTGGGGTTTGAAAGTGTGACAGTTGTTTACAGTAAATTATTGAAACCTACTTCGATTGTGTAGATGGTGACGGAGCCGGAGGATACGAGCAAACATTTACCTTGAGCCACATCCAGAGCAGTTTGTAATTTAGGGTTAGGAAGTGTCTCAGGTTAATCAGGTGCAAGTCTTCTGCTTGCAGGAGTATGAGGCGAAATCAAATTGCTGTTTGACACACATTACAAAACAGGAAATATTCTGGGGAAATGTTCGACTATATAAAATAATAAAATTTGGGGCAATTTAATTCCACCTTTTAGCTATGTGTATTGGTATTTGTCTTTGAAAAATATGGGATATATATTTATCACAGTGTCTTAAATGACTATGTCCCCTGGCAGTGTAGGATGGAACCCCAGGGGTCCTCACATCCCCTTTTGAAAACCACAGGTCTAACGTATACATTGAATGTATTTCCTAGGTTGTCGTTTGTTTTTGAAAGTCTCCTGCTGTATTAGTGGCACATCGATGCAACTGCTATTAACACCCTGTGCACTCGACAGAAAATGTGCATCCTGTTCTCCTGCCGTGCTCGAGAGTGTGTGAAATTTGGTGCAGCTTGATTGAATTTAAGTGGACGCCTGGGCGTTGGCGGAGATTTGCACAGAATCATTCTAGTGGTTTTCTTTCTGCCTGTTTTTGTTTACATGATTTGTTTTTTTTTTAAATTGTAGTTCTGGTGTCAAATAAGCAAATTAAGCGTCGTTAATAAAAAAAAAACAGTGTCAACACCCAAACATAATATGAAGCTGTGATACAATTCACACTCTGCTACTTTCCTCTTTTTCTCCCGCATTGATTACAGCGGCACATGTGACCAGCGTGTCCACTCGGAGAGAAAGGAACCACATCAATAGAACGAGAGCAAACCCATTTACTGAATTAGCCTGACACTGGGGTCACAGGTTGGGTCACTGTGGGGAACCTGAGGAGAACCAGTGAGGACCTTCATTTCCCCAGTGAAACATTGACAGAGAATCCTCTACCTTGGAAAGTGGGAACAACTATGAGGAGCAAACACAAAATGAAGATTTTGGTCCTTCTCCCCGACTCATGTTCCATTACCTCTGGAATGTCGACTATGGAATAAGGAAGTGGCCGCACATCACGGGCTGGCATTCATCTTTCAATCAACGTCCCCCCCCACAATTCCCTCCATCGCCCTCACCCCTGTAATCATGTTAGCTCATACATAATCGTATTTCAATTACTGACAGGAGTGTGACCCTTGCCTCCCAACATGCCTAATCTAATACGTGTGTTTCCGAACAAGACACAGGGATGCCTTGTTTTGGAAGGAGGACAGAAAAAAAAAAAAAAGACACGAGCATCAGCGTCATCAGTGTCTTGCAAAACTATAAAAAGGGATTCTGGGATTTTCTTCTGATTCAGCCTGGGACGTCAGCGGCTATTTTTAGCAGGAGGTGAACTGAGCGTTTGGCCTGCAGTGATATGAAGACTGTCGGATTCTGAACGCATGCAGGAGAAGAGGAGAGGAAACGAGGGGGTAGAGGAAGGAGGATACCTCAGAGGATGCTTGCAGAAAGAATGCAAAGCTCACAATGTACGTCTCCATCGGGTGCACGGCCGGCATGTGTGTGTGTGTGTGTGTGTGTGTGTGTGTACATATGTGTGTGTGTGTGTGTACGTATGTGTGTGTGTGTGTGTGTGTGTGTGTGTACGTGTGTACGTGTGTACGTGTGTGTGTGTGTGTCAGGGGCCCAGTGAACTTTCTGTAATCCCACTGTTCAGGAGAGTGGAGAGAAAACACCAAAGATACCCTCAGCCGTAAATCTACCTCTCCCCCTGTCCGTCTGTCCCACTGGGTAAGGTAATTCTTTCCTGCAAGAACTTTTTCATCTCCCCTCCGTCTTTCTCTCCCTCTCGTCGTCTTGGCCTGCTCCCTCTCCCTCTCCTTCTCCTTCTCCTTCTGTCAGCCCGGTCTCTCCCTCTGTAATTCCCGATCTGTCACTCGGTGTGTGTGTGTGTGCTTAGTGGCCTTGTGTCATTATTATGGGCCAATTTGTGTCAATGCTAACATCCCATTCATCATGGGGGGAATGGTTTCCGCCGCGGCTCGAGGGGCTCACATACCTCACCTCTCACATTTTCACCATGGTGGCATCCGCTCCGCTGTGGGGTTGGAGGTCAGAGTTCCAGACCTCTTGAGTGATCACTGACTACTCCTGCTTCTCTGCTAACCCCCTCTCCCTGCTCTCCCACCGTTTTCCACCTCTCTTACTTCTCTGGGTTCACTCTGCTCCTCTCGGGAAACTGAGACTCCCGGAGAACTATTTCTTTCGACCCAAACTTTTCCCAAACTTTTGCCGTCGGACAGAATGACAGCAGAAAGCCAAATTGGGTTTGATCAGTTGGAAGCTGTTTCATCAGTCTCATGTTCCTGCAGCATGCTCTAGACATTACGCTCCCATGCCTTATCCCACCCACCAACCAATCCTCCACAACCCAACCCCCCCCCCCCCCCCCCCCCCCCTATCGCCTCAATGGCTGACCTGCCCTTACTCTCACTGAAGCTGCTACATGCGGGTCGATGGTTTATTTCTTATGAATGAACGGCCCCCGAATGAAAGTGCATTCCTGCCGCGGCCCCGAGAGGAAGCAGCTGGCTGTTTGGTGACTCCGTGTCAGACGTTGGTGGTCTGCACAAGAGAATAAGATGAAGTAAATGATTGAGAGTGCAGATATAGACGATGGAGGAGGAGGAGGAAGAAGAGAAAGAAGACAAACACGAACAAGAAAAACATCAACAACTAGAAACGGGGGCCCCCGGAGGATGATGTGCAGAGAACTGCTGTGGAATCGCTGCCACGCCACCTGAGGTTGCTCCCTCTGTGAACTGTGCGCCGGGACAAAGGAGGAATTGAGGTGGATGTCAAGGCGGAGGGGTCAGAAGGCGGAGCTAATATCTGCTGGGATGAGTTGGACACAAACAAGTTTCACATGTCTGTGTCAAAGTGGCCTCACGGACAATTCTGCTTCCTGTTCACTCCATGGCGAACGAATTGGGATGTGCAACAGTCTTCGACACACGACTCAGAGCAAAGGTTTCAGAAGAAGTCGGAGGCCTTTTCCTGCTACAGCCCCCGGAATGAGCGGCAGGGCTGAAAGGATCCTTGTTGTTGTGAAGTCTCCGTTGTTTGTTTAGAGATGGTATTTGCTGTAAATCTGTGCAGAGAGAGTTTGGCTCCGGTGTGTCGCGGGCTGCCAGACGCAGGCAGGCAGGCAGGCAGGCATGTGGGGCACGCAAGTCCCTCTCCATTTCTCTCTCTGCCAGCTCCTAATTATGCCCAATTACACCTTTAACACAAGTGGGCCGCTGTAGACATTTCTCAGGGTGTGAGGTCAAGCATTTCCTGTGTCTGTGAATGACCCAACGCCAGGGGAATTGTCTTGCAGGGGCCTCCACCAGCCCCCCCCCCCCCCCTCCATCATTCACTCTCTTCATCTTTACGACCCCTCCTCCATAAAAGCCCAGATCCCAGACCTCCACCATTCTCCAATGAGTCAGATAACTGGGGCTTAACCTCTGCGACTTGCTGGGGCTCTCTTCTCTTGAACACAAACAAACAGGAAAAGGCATGCACCCCCCCCCCCCCCCAAAAAAAAAAAATTGCACACATGCCTTGACCATGCATGTGCACTCCTGCATGAAAATAGAGGTTGCACCAACAAATCAGACGTGTTCTCAAAACAACAAACACACAAAATGCTAAACTCATTGTAACTGAAAACCCCAATCGGAGTTTTGGGGAAGCTTCCACCTTCTGAGAGCCGTGTCCTGCATCCTGCTCGACGCTCATCCTTCTCCGGTTACACACGTTTTCCGACTCCAGTTGTTTTCCGACGGTTCGCTCCATTCCATCTTTATCCTTCCACTGTCAACACAACACCTCAGGGTGCAGCCGGCGTGGACCTGAATGTTAATTACATATCTTTTTTTCTAATCTCTTCCAACACATGTGAGTCACGGCTCCAGCGGTAACAGCAACCCACCTCACAATGGTATAGTGTACCAACAGGTTGGGTTCCCACACCCAGTAGGAAAATAAATACTTCATAATCACCACCTATCAAAACAGGCAACGTACGCGGGATGAACCGAAAATGGTGCATTCCATGGGAAATCCATAGCGAGCAAGTACACGCTCGCTCCTCCACGCCGACATTTCAGAGACACAAGGGAGAGATTAGAAGCACATATGGGAGGGCCACAAAAACCAGGATGAAAGATGGCTGAGGGATATGGGGGTTAAGCCCCATATTTTTACAAGATGGATCCGCGGTTGAAGTGACACTACGATGAATGAATTGTCTGCAGGTAAAAATCAGCGAGTGGCTCAAGTGGGCAGGTTGGACTCGGGTGGATGATTTATTTAACATGAAAGATCTGGAAATTGCAGAGCAACAGTATGTAGGAGGTGACAGTTCTGTAACATGTATGTTGTATTGTTTCTGAGTCCAGTGGCTGCACGGTCCCCTGCAGGAGAAATCCCACATGCACCAAAAAAAAGAAAAGAGCCTGAGTAAGAAGTTGTTTCTCCATGATTGAAGAACCTCAGTGGCAAAGAGAGTCTATGTTTTGAAGATCTTTAAAAGCAGCCATCTGCCCACCCACCACCTCACACAACCCTGCAGGCCACCAGGCAGTGGATACAGTTACTGCAATGACCTAGCAGTTCACTCTGCCAAAAACACAGGAGTGGAAACAAATACGAGAAAAAAGTCCTCCGAGAAAAAAAAATGTCAGGGCTCCTTTTTTCCTTTTTTTCCTCAAATGCTGAGTAGAGGAGTTCGGTTGTTATTGGAGGTGGGGAAAAATGAAAGAGGTCATTCATGACAAAGAGCCAAGATATGAGGAAACCACACTTGTGTCTGAAACAGGCCGAGCAGAGGCCGAGCCAAGTCTTAGTCTCAGCTGTTGTTCCAAGCCACACATTTATCACACAGGCACTTCCCCAGCAAGCAAAGCCCCCTCACAGGCAGCCACGGAGGGGTGCAGGCTCGCTTAAGTGACTAGATGACCCCGAATACCGGAGAGTGGCAGGTCTGTGGGATGAAAGGGGACCTTGTCTTGGCCTCTGTCCGTCCATGGGACTTTAAGGGCTGTCCCACGTTAAGGTAGACTGATCCTGCCGAGAGACACAAACTAACTTTGCAAATATTTGTGTGCTGGATCCACATTGTGGGCCCCGCATGAAGAGGCGGAAAGCCGAACTGGGCGGAATATGGCCTAAAGCTATTAAACACACTGCGTTCTCCTCCTGCACATTCTTCACCTTGGAAAAAATGAACAGGATAGAGAAGGTGGAAGCAGTGGGTGAGAGAGAGAGAGAGAGAGAGAGAGAGAGAGAGAGAGAGAGAGAGAGAGAGGAACAAACTCCTCTATACTAAAGAGCATTGTGTGTAGCACGTCGGCGGGCTAACGATTATAGCAAAGCTTTTCCAGGTTTTCGCCATCTGTCACTTTTATGAACGCTGCCGTAGGAAATTGGGTCTTTGGGTTGTTTGGCCTGGGAATAATGAGCCACTGAAAATGATTGTTATAGATGACCTCCTGGCACTGTTCTCATATGGAGCCAATCGAGGAGCAGCTCCAGAGGCCTCCTAACAATCAGGGATAAATCAATTGGATGTTACGGGTCAGGGGCACGGGTGCCACAGGAGGAAGCCCTGGGAACAAGGTAACAATGTCTTTCCTGCCTCGGCTATGATGTGTTTCTGACAGGAAAAAGGCCCGGTGCCAATCAAAGCAGCCGAAAAAATGCTTTAATGCGATACCTGAACTCTTGACAGGCGCTGCATAAAACGACTGGGGAGGTACTCCTCCAATTAACTCCCAGACAGGGGGAGAAGAAGGGGGTCTTTAATTTTGGGTGAAGTTAAGAAAAAACGTGGACAGATGAGGGATGTGAGGGGAAGAAAAGGGGGGGGGGGGAGAAAGAGAGAGAGAGAGAAGGCGAAGGAGGTGGGGAATGATACGGGATGAGGGGAGGGGGTTGTGTGAGGAAAGAGGAGAGAGGTGTGTATTCCTAAAAGCCTATCAGCGGCAACGCCAAGCCCTCTTCGGATGCCCCTCAGACAAAACAGACAAAGCACCTGATAAGGTTGATTGTGAGAGACATTCCTGAGCTGAATGTGTGTGTGTGTGTGTGTGTGTGTGTGTGTGTGTGTGCCGATGAGGGCATGTTGTGTGGTCAACAATGTTCACACAACTGATACCACAAGTCCCCAGAGAGTTTGCAGGCGAAAAAATGTCACACAGGTAAAATAAACACAAAAACAACTCATCGATACAGAAACTTTACTGCACGTAAAAAAAAAAAGGCAAATTTCGTGAAAATCTAGGGTCTTACAGAAACACTGTAAAGTTTACCTGAGATTATGATAACTTTCCTTCAGACATGAACTGAGGCTGTGTGTGAGAACGCAAATGTCCGAGTCAGTTGCTGCCGACATTTTCCTGCAAGGTCCCCGAGTTAGAATCCCGGAGAGCGTCCGAGTGAGTCTGTGTGAGAAAACTATCTTTAAAATTCACAGCAAAGTGAGTTAAATACATAAAAGAATACAAATATCTCAGGATGAAAAAAAAGAGGAACCATACGTGTGAAGGACACGGACGTCATAAGGGAGTGAATGTGCTATAAAACAAAACAACACATGATCTCTGCAGTTGTGTAAATATATAATGTCGTAAAGGCACCCCCCCTACCCCCCCCCCCCCCCCGACACACCCTTCCTGATGTTTGAAGATGTTTGGAAATTAGACATTACAAGTTTCACTTTACTATCAAGTCATGTGATCACTACTTATAAAAGTACAGAGTAGTGGTAGAGACCTATTTGAAATTCTGTGCTTCAGTCCCACTCATGCTTTGTGTGTATTGGACATGTTGTTGGTCTGGGAGGTGTTAACGTGGCCAAACTGGTCTTCAAACATGCGTCTGACTCGACATCACCATGACCCCTGGGTTCAGTCGACAACCTTACATGTAATAACAATGTAAGACTCCACTAAAGGGCAAATACACATACAGTCATCTGTAGTGAATTCCATTTTTAAAAGTAACCCTCACAGCCCTGATTGCATTACCATCATAGCAGATTTTTTGAGATGATTACATTCCTGTACAGCAACTTCCTGATTCTTGGTTAAGAAGCATCCGGAACACAACAGGGCTTTTTACGTCTATCTAATAAAAATGGATAAACCAAACCCCAGAGGGCGTTGGAACCCGGTCGGTCGTTTCCTCGTGCCGCCGACGTCAGGTTGGTGCGGTTCCTCCGGTCATTTTAGAATCGGTTGGAACATCCTGAACATCACTTGGCTCTCGGTGAACTTCCTGATAGTTTCCTACCTCGGGCCTTTTGCATGAGAGCTGGGACGGCCAGTATATCCCCAGGGGGATGCAAATTTCGGAGGGTAATAAAAACGTGTGATTTATTGTTGCAGCAGCTCCTCCTGAGGACAGGGATGGGTTCCTTATTTCCATATCTCTTACTGTCCCAGATACCACGTGTCCAGATTTCTATCTCATCTCATACCTCGTCTCGTTGGAATCTTTGATCCTGTTGACTCTCGAAAACCAGTAACTGGATCTGTGTAACTACTGGTCTGCTGCAACGAAACGTCATTATGAAGTAGTAAGAGAGGGAATACCTTGTTTTGACTACTTTAAATGACACCTCACTGGGATCAGAGTAACCTTTTTGCATTTGGAAGAAGGAGGAGGGAGCAGGTGATGAGATTACTTCTGTTCTCTTCTCTGGTTTCTTCCTCATTCTTTCTCTTTCTATCTTACGTGCTGCTCTCCCGGACGGCGTTCGTGAAGTGAACCCATGACGTAGCCATGTTCTGTGTCCAGTGCATGATGGGAAACAGACACCAGCCCAGAAGTATTAAGCCCGGCGGAGAAAAACGAAAAGAAAAATAAGCTGCTAAAAATCGCAGGAGGATGTTTGACGTTTGAAAATGAAACGAAAGCGGGATCGGGGTCATTTTTGAATGAGAAACTCTCCCCAGTCCGATGGGCGCTCGAGCATTAAGTATATCAAGTTCCTCTCTCTCCCATTCTCTCGCTGGAGCTTGAGTTATGAGGTGCCACAATCACTTGCTGCATGAGGACAGCTGCCCTGGCAAACTGTCACAAGCAGGGCAGTGTACGCAGCGTCCTGCTGGAGGGAGCAGGGGGATAACTGGCCAGGACGACAGGGGTGCCGAGTTAATCCAGCATAACAATTTGATAAACACATAAAGGATTGTACGAACAAACACCTACATGCGAAGACGCTCTCTCTCTCTCTCTCTCTCTCTTGCACGCACACACACACACACACACACACACACACACGCTCACTTGCAGCTGGTCCGGACATGAAATAAAAAAGAGCCCTCAACAAGCTGTTGGCTACTTCTGTCCTACACGTTGACCATGAAAGACACAGATTAGAGGCCACTGTATAAAAGTGCCTGTCAACAGCACATTGTGTTCGCGTCTCAGAAAAAAAGCCCATATGTTCAGTTCCCATTAGCACGGTCACTCTGATGGATCCCTGTATATACATGTGTGTGGACCGCAGCATAAGGAGACGCATCACAACAACTTTGAGGACAGTTTCACAGGGATGTGCATTATGTGGGTTTATGGACAGGAGCTGGAGGAACATGTTGCACTGGAAACCAGTGGCATTCAATACAGTGGCTTAAAAAAACAGCAACAGACGCACAATCTGTTGTTAGAGTTGGCAGGAGATAGTAGTTTATGGTGTTTTAAACGTAAGGTAGCATGTGAAACACAACAAAGAACAAATGGCTGAGTGCATCCCCGACACCAAACTGTGCACCTCTGCAGCCGGTCGGCTCCGTCAACAAGAAAGCGACATTTTCTGGTCTTACAAAGTAAGTTGACAATGTGGCTGCGTCTTTTCTGAAGGAAGACGAGGGAACAATCGGCCCGAGCAGAGCGCGGAGCCGCAGGGAGCGTGTGCGTCACGGTGGCAGCTGTACAGCGAGATTTTGTCTAAATTTTGAGGGGCACATGCTTTGTCTTTCGATTATGTAACCTCCAAAGTTTGCTGCACGTCTCTCCGGCGTAACGACAAAGCAACGACCACGCAGCGGGGCTCGAGGCTTTCCACAGGATCCTTTGAAAAGAGGAGCTGATGAACTGGAGCTAAAGGAAAAAAAACATTCCACTTAAAGCTCAGAAAACTGTCTTTACGTTTGAGATTTGTCTTTATCTGAAGTCTGATTAGACTTTAAAAAGGTTTGTTAATGAAAACACACAAATTCAAAATAATAAAAACAGCTGTGTTGGAATTAGAGTCATTATTTACGCCAGGGTTAAACTATTGCAAATAAATTCACAAACACACGCTTAATCAATTAGCCAGTCTTTAAATGCATATTTTGGAATGTGTGTCTTTTGATTGTGATTGTCTTTAATGAGTTGTTCTCTATAACTGCCATGACACCATGTTTTATATATTTACCTATTAACTGTAAATCTGCACGCTCTGAAAGGACATAGGACAAATTCCTCGATTACATGTGGTCTGCTCACATGAGGTTTCCACCAGCAGTCGTGCAGATGTTAGGTTTTAGACACACAGACAGTTAGACAGACAGACAGACAGACAGACAGACAGACAGACAGACAGACAGACAGACAGACAGACAGACAGACAGACAGACAGACAGACAGACAGACAGGGAGATGGGAACAGTCAGAGAGTAAGAGAGAAAGTAAGAGGAGACGAGGGGAAGGGGAGGGCGCTCTGCACAAAGGAGAAGCCTGGATTAAGTCATGAGTGGCAAGCGACATAGGTTGGATTTTTAACGAGTGAGATCACATCCTTTTCCCTAAACAGAGGAGGAACTCATCCTCTGGTGGACAGGACGGCCGCGCTGAACCACTGTCTGTCTGTCTGTCTGTCCGACTGTGTGTGTGTGTGTGTGTGTGTGTCTGTGTGTGCATGTGCGTGTGTGTGTGCAAACGGGACATCCATTACGGAACTGAGACAGTGGCATGCAGCTCTGGCCTCGCACACAGGAGGCTCCACACATGTCAGCAAGCTGCACACTGAGGGACACATAACCAGTGTGTGTGTGTGTGTGTGTGTGTGTGTGTTTGGGGGATCCTGTGTGTGGATGTGTGTGTGCTTCAACATAGACTGAGTGTCAGCATGTATTGTAAAATGAGTATTTGTTAAGAAGCATGTAGAAGCATGTAGAAACATACTGACTGTTATGTCATGTGAGTGTTGTGTCACTGTCTGGATGAGGCGATGTTTGCATTACCGAGCAAAAGTCTTTACTTCAGCTCCTTTATGAAAACACGACCATATGGTGCAGTTCAAGTTAATACACATAAAATAATAAACTGTTAAACTATAGAGCTGTGAATTGACATCTCTTAAAAAACATGCTCAGCTGTGATTGTAATCAAAAGGTCTGTTCGGTGAACCTCATCTGACTTAAACTTGAAGTTTGCATTTAATACTCAAACTTTGTGTGTGTGTGTTTGACAGTCTCAAAAAGTAGTGACCACTTAATACAATGCCTACACTATTGTCTGTCTCTGCATGAAAACAAGGGAAAGATAGGGATTATTGCAAAAGTTTAAAACAAACTTTAAGATTATATCAATATTGAAAAAACATGGATATATTTGGTATTTCTAAAGCAAAGATCTCTGAGTTGAGATGAGGTATTTGACCTTTGAAACTGGACAATGTATTACTTTGTCCAATGGGTTGTCTGAAGGAAATATAAAATACATTTCAGTTAGATTTTTATGAACCGCAAACCCTTACCCTCCTTCATTTTGCAAATCTACAAAGAGTGAGAACATTTTCTTGTAAATTAGGGGTGTTTTGTGAATTCCCAAAATATGACACAGTAATAACAATGTGTTTGGTTACATTAAATGTGAAATGCAGCTCTGTGACAGTAAAGAACTCCAGAAGTTCTGTGTGTCCAATATCCATAAGGTCTTGTGTTTTACTGGCACCTTTATGTATGTAACCACAACCTGAAGTGATACTTTAGAGCTGTGCCTGAATGCATCATGGGTGCACACTCAGAGGGCCGATGCTGTTCTGCTAACATGCTACTTTCACTTTGCTGCTCATACTTTGTGCCCTGGCACCATAACGAGCAGCGCCTACCTAATTTCTCAGGATAGTCATCTGGAAAATAAATAAAAAACCATCATAAAATGCATTAAATGACCTAATTACAAAAACGCTACATAATGGAAATCTTTGGTTCCCAGTGCAGCACCTGTCTTTTCACTATTGCTAAACAAACTACTCATGCAAAATCCTCTCACACTGTCCTCAGCCGTAGAGGTAGCAGCACCGAGCCATGGATGCAAGACAGAGCTGTGGAAAACGCAGGCAGAGCTACGACTTTCCTAAAATATGGACTCGCTGATAGATCAATCACTCGTGGAAAAAAAATATTTCCCATCCTGACTTTGTGTCCCAGTGAAGCTTCTGGGACTACAAGGTTCCCACTGTGCTTCTTCACTTCTGATGCTAGAAACTATTTGAAAAGATCAGTTCTTAACTTTCCTGGAAAGCCGGCAGCTCGGGGTTGTCAGGTCTCGTCGTCTATAAATCTCCTTTCTTGAGGGAATTTTATCACTTGATCGGCCTTTTTTTTTATTTCCTAAAGATTTATGTGAACAATATGGGCTTGTTTTTTTTTGTGATGCAAAAAGACAAATGCAAAGACGCTGGAACACACCAGGAATGCAGGTCTAATCTCGATCCCTGTCACACATGTTAGTTACCTATCCATTTCAAGACTATCAATCACGCTTACTGCATGGCCTACAAGACGGAACCCACACACACAGCCCGTATACACTGCTGCCATTCCTCTTCATCTCCCACTCTCAATTCTGATGTAAAGAGAAACAATATATGAAGCCGCCCCATGTTTCTCTTCCTCCCACACACTCATCCCTCCCCTCCTTCCTGCAACCCACCTCCCAATCCCCGACCAGACGTGACCCCCGTGTGCAGAATGCAGGGTGGAGTAGTAAAAGTCTAGGCCTGGTGAGCTGAGGGGAGATGGTGCACAGATGGAGATGCTCTCCCCTTACAAGCCGGGAAGAAGAAATTAAAAAAAGATAAGAGGAAGGAAGAGAGAGGAAGGAAGAGTTAAAAGAAGAGATGGAGGGAGGAGGGGATCGGGTGAGCCCAAAAGAGAAATAAAAACACTTGCAGCTTGTAATGGGAACTTTCCTCCCTCTTGGAAATATTTCCTGCATGACTTTAGCTGAGTATCGCTTTCTCTCTCTCTCTCCCTCTCTCTATCCACCCGCATTCTACCCTCCCTCCGCCCCTTCATCACCCCTCTGCAGACTGGGCTTTCACTTTGGGGGGCCCTCCGCTTCCCTCTCGGCTGACCAGGGAGCTTTCAAGGTACCCTGATGGATGCTAATGCTGGACTCTTTCAGATCGTTTTACTGCCGCGGTCTTTGATCTGCCAGCAGGCCTCTCTCCACGGGC
The DNA here is from genome assembly GCF_947347685.1 of Pleuronectes platessa. Lineage (NCBI taxonomy): Eukaryota > Metazoa > Chordata > Actinopteri > Pleuronectiformes > Pleuronectidae > Pleuronectes > Pleuronectes platessa. Next base: position 5,197,995 of record NC_070632.1, read on the forward strand.
TGCCTGTCCTGAGAAAATGTAAATCCCCGCCTTACAGACACCTGTGAAAAAAATACAGCAGAAAGAGGGTCGGAGAAAGAAGTTACTCTAAAGAAAAAGGGGGAAATAAAGGATACAGTATTGTGACATTTTGAAAAAAAGGGGGGGGGGGGGGGGGGGGGGGGAGACATAGTTTAGATTGCGGCAGAGCCACAAAGAATGAGATGGAAATTCTGCCGGAAATAAGAGCGATTGGCGGAAAGAAAGAGTGGGACAGAGCTGCAGAGAAAGGAGCGAAGAAACCGAGACATGGCGAGCAACAAAGACGAAAAAGAGGAATGGGCCGCCACACAACACAGAGACAGAAGGGACATGGATGGAGGCAAAAGAAAAGCTACAACAGCAAAAAGGAGGAAAGTTCATCTAAAGACCCAGCATGGAAGACAGGAGGAGAATGGGCGAGAGGAGGAGAAAGCAGGATGGAAATAGCGGCGTAGAAAGTTGGTAAAAGCAGAGACAGATGGACGATTTGACTCGAGGAAGAAAGAGAGAGAAAGACGGAGCGGCAGCCCAGACAGACGTATGAGGCCTGCTGCGCAGCTCAAGGGCGGATGTGTCTGTACGGTTGAAAATTTAGGAAGGAAGAAGTGAAAAAGAAAGCGTGTTGAAGGGGACTCCAGTCAGCAATGACCGGGGACAGCAGTGAAAGAGGCCTCCCCTCTCCAGCGGCAGCAGGGCCACGCTCTGAATAGTGGGACTGCTGCTGGACAGCTGGGTGCAGCTGATGGGAGGACAGACTCTGTGGAAGAGCGCTTGTCTTCCTGCAGCCAGCTGCTGTGTCCAGAGGCTCGCAGTGACAGCACAAGGCTCAGAATTGATTGCCAGAGCTGGCAGTTCAATGGGGTGGAGGGAGTGCAGCGAGGTTGACTTCTCTGAAGTAGCACTGTACAGCAGCAGCAGAGCACAGCTGGCACTTACTGTATCCTCTTCCCAGAAAAAAAAAACAGAAAGAAGAAGAAACAGCGCGGAGGGGAGGGAAGAGAGATTATTGTGATCTTCCCCTTCTCTCGTTCTTTCATTCTGGGTCTTTCTTCTGCTCCTCCAGCCACTTGTGGTCAGTCCACTCTTTCTCTTCCACCTGAGAACGATGGAGGACGTGTCCATCTTGTCTTCCAGTGGAGACAAACTGCATTGAGAGTATGCACATTGCGTTGTGTCACTGCGGCTCTTCCTGTTTGAGGCCCTACGTCTACGTTCAGCTGATCTCAGACATGCACTGAACTCCCGACTCTCTCCTGATTGGTTGCTCTTCCTGTTTGAGGCCCTACATCTACGTTCAGCTGATCTCAGACATGCACTGAACTCCCGACTTTCTCCTGATTGGTTGCTCTTCCTGTTTGAGGCCTTACATCTACGTTCAGCTGATCTCAGACATGCGCTGAACTCCCGACTCTCTCCTGATTGGTTGTATGTGAGAACGCAAATGTCCTTTCGATGGAGAATCTCCTTCAAGCTCCCCAGTAGTTCACCTCCAGTGACTGGGGGTATTGATGGCCCTCTACACACATGGTATTAAAATCTGTCCAGAGAGACTTGATCACGAGTGGCCAAGTATGAGTTCACACCTGATACTAACATCCCTCCTGAACGTGTCTCATGTGTCCACTTGTGATAGAAATCTCACCTCCATGCTGTTATGGCCCGGGCTGAGTTTACAGATGTGTTCGATGTCACTGTGTGTGTGTGTGTCTGTGTGTGTCAGGAGGCGCTGGATGAATCAGTGAAGACGGATTTCACCAGTTTTGAGAAAAGCATCAGTCACGATGTCGTGGTCAATGCACTTGCACAGATAAGAGTAGAAAGAGGTTCAGTTCATAGTGAAACTGGAGCCGGTCGGAGGAAAGTCCCTCGAATGTGGCCCAGACCACCTCCGAATGTGGTCTAGTGTGATTGGATCTGATTCCGAGTGCGTTCACACCTTTACCCAGAGCTGTCCGCTTGAGATCGGATCAGAAAACCACATGTTAATACCAGGGTTCCAGCTCGAGGCTTAATTTGCTTCACTGATTTTATTACTTTATTAGATTCAGAAGAAGAAGAAGAAATATGTATGTGATCTAGAAATAAAAAGATTCAGTGGGTCACATCAGAGCCACCTCCACTTGCATGAAGCTCCGCCTCCTCTCTGATCAACACTTGTGTTTCCCTTTGTTTCCTCGCACTCCTTCATACTCCTGCCTGCACCCCCCCCGCTGCTCTCCATCTCCCTGCACCTTCCTGTTGTCCTATCAAAACAGCCATGATCTCATCCTCATTGTGGCTCCGGATGGGAACAAAACCGAGCCCAAAGTCCACAGTAGCCGCAGCATCCTCCTGTCTGCATGTCTGCTCCTTGTCAGTCGGTCCGTCCGTCCAGTGTGATCGGGGCACATCCGGCCATCCTGACTCCCCCGTGACTCCCCCAGGCCTCTGTGTCAGGAGGAAGGAAGGAAGGAAGGAAGGCCCTGCGGTCACACAGGAGGGAGGGTTAGGAGAAAGGGAGGGAGGAAGTGTGAGAGGGTGTCTTAGCTGGAGCGGATCCACTCCATTGGAGGCGCTCACTATAGAGGGGCTGTTTGGACAGGGACAAGGCCAAGGCACGAGTGTGTGTGTGAGTGTGTGTGTGTGTGTGTTGTGTGTGTTGTGTGTTTGTATGAGTGCATCTATGGCTACAAACCAAGATCATCACAGGAAGGGAAGGAAAATTGTGTTCTGTTGAAATTATTGATGGCTCTGCTGAAAAAAAATTCAGCGTACAGTGCAATCCATTAGGTGTGTGTGAGTCTCTGTGTGTGTCTGTGTCTGTGTGTGTGTGTGACTCAGTGCTTCTGTGAGTTCACTGTTCATCGGAGAGTGACTGCTTACCTCAGTGGAAAATCAACTGAGTCATCATGTTCAGTGACTGCGATGAACATGGAGGGTTTAACACCTCTTTCTTCACAGCCGACATACAATTGCACACACACACACACAAACACACATATGCAAACACACACACACTTCATCTTCAAAAGCTTTTACCCAGCTCTGCGTGGGAGAACTTGTCTGACCTGTGTTTGTACCATGCAACGAACAAACGGCCCGGAACGTCGCCACCTTGCAGATTTTGCTGAGCGATCTCATTTTCAAAGCCGCATTTGACACCTGCTGATTTAATCTTTAACATTTCTGCAAGAAGGAAAAAAATGGAAGTTTGCGACGTCTCGCCCCAGCAGCTGATCTCTTTTACTCTCAAGCATTTGTTGCTGGAGAGCCGGTCGGAATTAAGTGCACCGGAGACCGAGTTGGAAAAAGACATTTCCTGGTGTGAGGGGAGGAGGAGGAGGAGGAGCGGCTGGGAGGAAGACAGCTCAGTCACACAGGCAGCCACCGTCCACCACTTCACTTCCCCGCTGCTGCAGGTGCTGTGTCTGTTTTCAGATCCCTGGAAGGTAGGAGCCGGATGCGGCCTGGTAATCGAGGAACGGCTGGCAGCTATGCTTGGAGCACGCTGCTGAGGAGCCTTTGGGAACAGCACTTAACCCGGCCTGTGGCTCGGCCTGTGATTGGATCTCGAGTCGGGAAGTGCATTCGCTGTGGGTGGTGCATATCATGCATGTGTAAATAGAGAAATTTGTGATCAGGTGTCTCTCAGAAGGGGGGGGGGGGGGAAATCCAGTTGGTGGAAGGCTGGCGTCGGCAGCTGATCACTTAAGACGCCATGATCACAGCTAAAAGAGTACAATGCCATTTCTTCTTTTCAAGCAACAATAAAAAGTTTATGACACCTCTACTGCGTGTGCAGCATCCGAATTGAAAGAGAAAACAGAGATTAGCAACATTCTCTTCCCAACATGTAGAGCAGCCGCCCCCTTGCATTGTGTGCTTTACAGTTGAAAGTTAAACCATAAATCAACACATCACTTCCTGCATCGGGGTCATTATTGTTTTATTTGATTTATAATTTCTCTGTGTTTGTTCCCTGTGTGCTCAGCTGATAAGACTTACAGTCGGGGCTTGAGAAGGCAACACCCTTAGCTGCTCTTGTTCAGCTACTAAAAATAAGCGGTGAAGTAATGTGAAAAACACTGCTCTATTTACATTCTGGTAAGTTACAGCCTCGACGCTGCCGGCCTGCAGTGTTGAATCTGGGCTAAATGACTGAGGGGGAATTTCGCTGCATGTTTTATTTTTTTTTTCCCTCTGGCAGAGCGAAAAGGGGACGGGGGGGGGGGGGGGGGGGGGAATGGTGAGAAAGTTAGAAGAAAAAGAAAAGTTAAGAATTACAGAAGAAAAAACTGACGGCAGGAGGTTTCAGTTGCCTCTTGAGAGAATATTGTGTTTTTAAGAGATGAAGGTGGAAACCGAATAGTCGACATGAACAGAAGTGAGAGGATATGCCAGAGATGCCGGAGCGAGATGCCGGGCGGAGACAGACAGCTGTCACCACCCCCGTCGGACGTGAGAGTGTGTGTGTGTGTGTGTGTGTTTGTGTGCGTACGCGCTGTGACATCCCATTCCTTCCTAATAGCCACAGGGAGGTGGAGGAAAGAGATAACAGACACCGCTGGGCCGACGGCAGATACAAATCTCCCTGGCTGAATTTATGAATGATTGGGATCAGAGGGGCACGTGGACGGATGTGCGCGCCCGGGCTCAGACCCTGCCTGCCCCCCCCCCCCCCCCCCCCCCTCTCTGACGACACCGGGGTCCTCGAACGCGCAGAGCGAGGCAGGCAGAGAGGGGACACAGAATGCCACAGTCACAAAGCAGCTGCTATGTTTGATGACGTAGATTTGTTGCATATTTTTTTGCTAAATACCAGCAAAATGTTTTCCCCCCCTGGTGCACACATCACACATGCACGTACGGCTTTTGTCCCACGGTGACTGACTATAGCTCGACACCAAAACAATGCACTCGGGTGTGAAGGTGTGGGCGTGTGACCACAGTGCACAACTTATTAAATGACAGAAAATGACGAGTTGGGATTTTCTCCTCTGAGCTCAGGTGTTACAGTAATGCTGTCAGAAATTACATCTACGGGAAGTCTTCTCTGCATCATTAACTGTAAAAATGAAATAACCCCAAAAAAATAAAACGTGACCAAAGTATTTGTTTATGTAAATTTGAATGATCTCCTTGTTTCTGCAACGACCTGCAGCTTGGGGTTGTGCACAGGTCAATGACTCCTTTCCCATTGCCAGTTGAGGAGTTTACCTCCGTTTATTTTTCCCTGGTGAGTCATAACACATGTACTGGGAACCAATGTTCATGTTTATCTTGCACAATAAGAGAAAAAATAAATAATTAGATAAATATATCCCTGTTGCACTTTGTTCTCAAGATGTAATAACGTTCAACGGCTGAAAAGTCGCCAACGCCTGGAAGTTCAATGAGCGTCATACAATAAAAGATGCACAGTAAGAATCTAGCCTGACAAGAAAAAGAAGAATAAAAGAATCTGTGAGTAATGTTTCCGAAACTGAAGAATTGTTGTTTGTTACGTTCTGTCGCCCTTGTGATGGACAGGCGATCTAGGGCGTTTACCCGCCTCTCACCCAATGTTCGATGGGACCGCCCCCCCCCCCCACCGTGACCCTAAAAGGATAAGCAGTAAAGATAATGGATGGATGGATGATAAGAAGGATGGAAGGATGGATGGCTAGAATATACACCCTCCTCCAACCACTGACCATTTGAACATTTGCACTAGACTGTTTTTTTTTTTACTACTGTATTATCCCACCTATAGTGTATTCATATTTATATATATTTATCTTGCTCATAGTGTATTCATCGTTTTTATATCATGCTATACCTCTTAATACTGTACTATTCCATATATATTTCCTACTGTACATATCTTATGTATTTACGTATGCACAATACTCTGCACTTTTACTGCCTTTTTTTGCACTTCTGGTTAGATGCTAAACCGCATTTCTTTGTATAAGTACTTGTACTGTGCAATGACAATAAAGTTGAATCTAATCTAATTTTATCTAAAATGTGCACTTGCGTACATTCTACTGGCTAACACGTTAAATCGCTGGATGACACTGCACAACTTCTAAAACTAATCCTCGCATCTCTGGTAAAAAGATTTAACACAATCGACCACACGGTCCTGATAGCTTGATATACAGAGCGAGTTGTTCTGATGAGGGCTGCCCTGACAAGTTCAGATATGTCGTGTGTCTTGTTTTTGATAGATGCTCGATGGATTACACGAGTTCCTTTGAAAACACAGGGTTGTATCGGTGGCGTATCCGATGACTGACAGATGATCTCACTTACATTGGGTGATGTTATTTTAACCGACTTATCCAAACAGAATTTTTTTATGAAATTAGTAATAAGGTTCTCCCTCGTGTTCTCGTCACAGTTTATTTCAGGCACATGATTCAGATTTAGGATTTCTAAAAATTCCTTCTCTCTGATATCAAAGAACATTGAAATCCAGGGATTAATTTGTTTCTTGGGTATTTTCCAGAAACAGCGTCAACCAATAGAAATGTTTGCAGCGACAAAGTTTCTAATCCCTAAATCTCAAAGTAAGACAATTTGTGACAACGGTGGCAAAACAGGAGACCGAGTTACGTGCAGCATGAATATCTTACAAGATCTCCCTTTGAGCTGGAAACCATTTAGAAGGTCTTGGGTGAGTAAAATAATCGTGTAACACAGCCATGATTAAGCCACTTTGGGAGTGATGGCGGGCAAAGTGGTTCGATGTGGATAGCTCAGAACTTCAAATCATTCCGTCTCCACTTCATCTATCACTTCTCTGACATGTTTTAAATCAGTCCAATGTGACAGCAGGCACGGTGGCAGCTAGTAAAGCCAAGCAACACCCAACCAAGCTGATGATGAAACAGAGCATGGACTCAATCACGTATTTCACCACGGCTCACCCTTCCCTCACCTCCCAAACGTCTGATGGGGAAAAAGAAGTAAAAGGAGCTTGTTTGCATCTTATCTGCAGGAAATAGCATTAGCCAAAATTGGACTCTTGGGTTGGGTCTTGAAAGGGATGGCATGGCTCGGGCCATCATTAGTCCTGTCCCCCGACGTGCGGCCTGCCTCTGATCCAGAGCCAGGGCTGGGCAGGAAGGTAGAAGCTGGGCAGGAGAGGGTCTGCGGCCCTGGGTGGGCTCCACCACTTGGGCCTGGCTAATGGTCCCGGTCGACCATCAGGCTGGTATGTCGGTATGCAGCCGCCACTACTCGTGCCGGCAGGGGATTTTAAATCGGCTGGGAGCAGACGACTGTAAGAAGCGAGAGCGGCGACCCGGCCCACCTCGTCACACCCGCTGCCACGATCACTGACCATCCACTTCTCATCTTCCCCATCTCTGACTGAAGCGAAGCCAACAGACCATAAAGTGCAGTAAGTTAGTTCTGCTTGGACGGGTCTAATCTCGGGGCTTTTTGTGTCAATGTTTCCATGTTTCCTCCTTCTCAGAAGAAGAAAAACAGTCTTTCTCAGCTCGCTCACATCCCACAATGCCCTGCACTGCTACCAATGAGAACGCAGCCTTTTTCCCAGCAGTTTCCACAATGACAGCTATTTTTCCCATGCTCTCGTTTCAGAGAACCTATTTGGGGCATAGAGGACATCAAACTAGATGAGAATTGAAAAAATAGAACTCTTTGAGAAGTCAAGGAATGAAAACGTAAATTTAACAACCCTATTGTTTCTTTTTGCATGTTTTCTTATCAACTTTCTCCCAGCATAACTCTCTTTTTTGTTTATCCGTGACTATAAACTGAAAGTGTGACATGATGTTTCCTGTGCTTTAACAAACAATGAGCTAATCGAAAAAGCAGAGCACCCGTATTCACGGCTCCTTTTGTGACCAACGTGTCGGGGTAAATGCTTCATCAGGCCCTCAGGCAAACACACAACCGGCCATTCAGGCCAACGGCTGTGTCAATGACAGAAGCATATCACCTTTGCTCCAAGTATTTCTTTTACGACACAAACCTCCACTGCTGACACAGCTCTGGGGCAGCGGGCGGCATCAAACCCCCGACGGAGAGCCGAAGACAAAAACGATCAAAGACGCAGTGTCAAGTGTCTATTGAAGGGACACTCGAGTGCTCCCTGTTGTACTTTAAAAACGTTGTAATGTACAGTGAAGCATGAGGGGCTGAACAAAAACAGGAAAAGGCTCAGAAATGTATATTCTATAAGAGCCCTTTGATACCAAAACAAGAGGTTCTCACAACCAGACGAAAGGCTGTGACACCACAAGGCAGCGTATACTGGCCCGGCTTATCACAGGACTACTATTAATACCAGCGAGACTTTGTCCCTCTGTCCCCTGAGGGAAAATGATGGAGGAAGTCATCGATTCTTCCCACCATAATCTCTGGGAAGGACAGACCTTGCCTTTTCCCTTTTGGGTGACGAGGGTTATTATTCTGCAGTTTTTGAAAGGCTCCACACAAGAGCTATTTCTGTGTCTCAGTGACGGGCGAGTCGGAGCCACGGCAGCGCCAACAAACAGGCGTTGTAATGGCCTCGCAGCACTGTGGCCTTAATCTGTGAGGATCGTTTGACTCTTTAGAACCTCTGTCCATCCAAACACATCTAGTAAATACCCTCCTGTCCAGAAAAATAACAGCTTTGGTTGTTCATGCTAATGCCAGTGACCCACGACTAGCTAACACGGACCTCTAGTGGCAGTGTGAGTGACGACAGTTGTCTCTCAGTAGTAAAATGCGCAGCTAGCATTATGTTATAAAAACCGTAAGACCTCGTGCTTAATGTCAAATATCCACGGATTTCATTTTTTCATCCCGTCCATTCACCCAACCCTCACGCTAATGTGGACGTCTGTTTCTTTATACCAAGTCACCTGACTTCCTCCTTTGCTCGCGTCATAATTTATACGACTGGTAGAGGTCGCCCAACAATAAAACGTAACTATGAATCGTAATGAGGTGCTTGCACAGACGACCTGTGACCATTACTGGAGGATAGTCCAATACAAACACGGTCAAACACATCTGTGACATACTCTATTCATCTAGATGAGCAGGAAGTAAATCAAATATATAAATCATGCAACTCACATTCTACCTTAAACTCTTGAATATGATGTTTTTACATTTTTATTTATGAAAAAAAAACAATACCACACAGATAACTGAACAAATTTGTATCACTATCTTTTCAAAACACTGTACAAACTCTTCTAAGTAACTTCTTTTAAGTCATAAGTGTTATTACTTTCTGTGTTTGCTTCATCGTTGTACACACATTCCGAGTCACATTTATTTTTTGTGCTAACCAACAAGTATCACTTGTTTGGTTTTTTCTCTGTGTGTAACAAAGTACCTAAAAAGTAAAATTTGAGCAAATCTTGAAGTTATTCACATTGACACTTTGCCTGTGAAACACAGACAGAGAACCAGCCTGATGGATTTGCATGCAGAGCAGCTGTCAGAGCAGGTCCTGACAGCGGAGACGGTGGGTTGGAGGACAAACTGCACAGTGGTTGTTACAGGATGAGGATGAGAGGAAGACGCAGGCTGCATCTGTGAGTGCGCTGGTGTGTGTGTGTGTCTGTGTAATTATCAATGCATGTGTGTGCTTTGTGTAGGAACACTCTTCCTTTGGCACCACTAGGACTGCCTGTTTGTGTGTGTGTGTGTGTGTGTAGATCTGGAGCAGTTAGAACAGCAGTAAAGCAGATGTTTCCTCTGTTTGGCCCTAGAACATGAACATGAAGAAAAACAAGGGCCTAACCTAGAAGAGGAAGCTCGTACTACAGTAATCACCACGTTTAATCTTTAATACATATACGATAAGATACAAAATAAGCACGTTCTACATCTTAATATGCAACTGACACAATTCATCAGTGATAGATCATCTTATTTTCACCACCAGGGATTAACATAAAAGCAGTGTTACTGATTATACCAGGCATTTGGAAATAGTTTGCCTTAATATCTGTACACACACACAAAGCCACACAGCCACACACACACCAATTACAGCAGGGATCATATAAAATTGTTTATTAAGTATTGATGATATTTCATGCTGCGCAGTTTACTTATTTAATGTTTGCTCGGCTAATGCAGGGAAATTAACCAAACAGGTTTTATGTCTATACTAAATTCTCAATTGAGTTATAGTGAAATAATTAGTGGAGCTGGTGGTTATGTCATAATTGTGTATCACCAATAACACAGACTAATGCAGCCACCCTCTCTACAATAATGTTTATTGATTAGCACTTGTTAAAGGTGAACTTTCTACTGAGCATTTAGAATAGTTACATAATGTATAGAAGGAGCTAATTACTGTATATGTAGTGCTGACTTCTTACACTGCAGGAAACACTCTGTTACAGGTGTGGATCAACCAGTAAAAATGAGTCAGCACTTGTTTGTGAATGAATACGCGTGAATGTGGGTGAGAACCGCTGTATGACTGGAAAGTGGTGCACGGCAAAAGATCCACTGAGCTCCACCTCTGTCTTCATAGACCCATGTTAGGTCAGCTGTGAGCAGCAGGGCAGCTGCACAGTGCTAATCCCAACAGGCAAACGTTGTGAACACAAGTGTTGTGCTGCTGCTGCTGCTGCTGCTGAACGGTCAACCACATGTCAAAAGTGTCGAGTCACCCTTAGAGCGGCCACTTGACCCAGGAATGCTCTCTCACACTGGAATACACTGTATGCATATGTATTTCACAGCCTGTGGCCAATTAGCATTGAGAAAAACGTTTGAAGAGATAAAGTGTGAAACGAGTGATGAAGATATGTTTCTTAATGTACACGCGAGATAATGAAAGGTGAACTGGTTTATCAAACTCCCTTGCGGAATAATTTAAAAGTTTTTTACCTCTTAAGAAACACAACCAACACTGTATTTAAACATCTACTATTTACCTACTATGTATGTAAATATAGCACTTTCAAATTTTCTGTTTGAGGAATAGGGTTTGATCGTTTCTGCCCGAGGACCTTAAATCTTGACAGGTGAAATAGAACTAGAACATAGCCTGGGGGAAATGCACACACGTTTAATCATCTCCATCTCAGCTATCTATGGACACAATGGGCCTGAGTTTAGCAATATTTCCTACCTGATAGAAACAGATCGATGTCTGCGCAACAATGGTAGGAAATAGTGTTTAAAAATAATAATCATCTGCCCAAGAGGAAGCAAGTACAATGCAAACAGCATCGGACCAAGGACAGAAGCCTGGGGAACACCGCAAGTCACAGATTCAGTGGCTTTTGGCATAATTATGAACTGGAACTGAGAAAATGTACAAGGAGAACCAGTCCAAAGAAGATCCAGAGATGCACCCACCCCAAATACCCAACTCTCAAAAGAAATGCTATACCTGTAATAGTAATATAGTTTCAGTAGTGCAAGTCAACATGGAATAACACTAACCAATTGAAAGCGTATTAAAAAACCTTTAAGAGTTACAACTAGGTAGTAAATAACATAACAACACAGATTATCCAAAATGTATCCATTTGTTTTAAATTAAATTCAAATAAAATAAATACTTTATAATAATACTCGTGTATCCATCATGTTTCCTCAGTCGGACATTAGTTGTTCACTCCATCTGATTGTTGTGCTTGTGATATACCATCGTGTCTGCACTGATAGTGGAGGGTATAATAGTCGCTAAATAAATGATAAATAAATGCGTATTGTTTTTATTTCAATTGCAAAATTATTTTAATAGCATTGTCCAATTTATGGTGACTTGTACATTTTATTTAAATGTTATAATACATATAAAAGATCATCTTATCATCATCAAATGTGGCAGAGCAGCATATCTTTAAAAAAAATCTGAATCAAGACAAAAACAGGTCTTGCAAAAGGAGCGCAACAGAGAATCATCAAGTCAGGGTCCTTTCCTCTAACCTCACGTCTGTTAAAAAGCACAATGCAAGACGATTGTAATGCAGCCTGTCAGTGCAAAATAAGTTTTGATTAGCAATTCAAAAAGTAAATCAGTCATTGTGCATGAGAAGATAGCGATAGAGAAACCACCTAGAGCTAACGTTTACAGGAATCCGCGCCTGTGGGGTTTCAGCGGCAGAGAAAGACACAGTCGCGGTATCATATCACTGTGATACTGAAAATGACAGTAACAAGGTCAGTAATAGATTATGTGCTGACCTTTACCTGAACTGAAAGCTACTTTTATTTCCCTCTATCAGGAAACCATACACCTGCAGATGGCCCTGGGAGCAGATGCAGTGTTTGTCAGTGGAGCACAGCGTGAACTGGGTAAACCTGAGCAGGAGATGACACCGGTCCAGAAACTTCAAAACACCACGGTGCAGCAAACGTCAACACCAGCACAACTGCAGGCAGCGTAATCCCAGCAACATTAGGTTTCATTTCTAAAGTAAGATCACTTAAGAGAGCAATGAGCAACAATTTCCACTACTCCCTCATGAAGTCTTTTTTTTTTTTTTCTTTCTCTTTGACAGAAGACGACTTGAAGCAGGCAGAAGAAAAGCTTTTTCAGGCTCCTACACGAGACAGACAAGCCAGCAAGACTGGTTCCAATCAAAACACAACTACAAGCCCAGCAGTGCTATGAATCTATTGTTAACAGAGGTGGTGGCATCTATACAGGGGGGGGAATCTACACTGACAGAAAACGACAGCTTCATCTGGAGGCATTGCCCCAAAAATATGATTAATTTATCTACTGTAATGTATCATCCTTAAGCCCATTTCTGCCACAGGTCCTGTGAGTTGTTATGTTGTTTTTATAACGACCTTGAAAGACTCAGAGTAATGACTTACTCACTCAAAATAATAATGATAAATAATGATTTAGTGTCCCAAAATACAGACATAGTATCTCAAAATAATGACTTAGTATCTCAGAATAACAACTAGTGTCTCAAAATAACGACTTCATATTTTAAAATAACAAACTAATATCTCCAAATATCTACGTAGTGTCTAGAAATGACCACTAGTGCCTTTAAAATAATGACTTAGTATCCCAAAAAAACATCTAGTCTCAAAATGACATCTACTGTCTCATCAAAACAACGACTAGTGGCTCAAAGTAAGTGAATCACTTAAAAAAAAAAAAAACTAATATTTCTTAATTATGACTCAGTTTCTCAAAATAAGAATTATAGTATTAAGTAATTTTTGTAGCTCATAATTTCGATTTACTATCTCATAACTATGACTTACTTTATCATAATATTGCTTACTTTCTACTATGCAACTTACTTTCTCATAATTATGATTGACTTTCCAATCTCATAGTTTTGATTTAGCGTTTCTCCTTTTCTCTCACTGGCAGAAATGGGCTTCAGACTTCCGCTTCAACAGACCAGAACAAGAAACGCACAGCTTGACTCGTGTCTGTTCACACACATCCAGCGACGCGTTCAAGCCATGTTAACACAAGCTAGTGTGGCTTGAGGAACCAGCAAGTTGAAGCCCAGCTCAGATGAATACCTGCTCACATGAATCATCAGCCAACGTGATCACAGTGGAAAAAAAACAAATGTAATCCCTCTTACCTGAGATCACCTTCTGAGGCTCCTGAGCATAACCCCGGGATCCGGCTCCTAGGAGACATGAGACAAATGAGACGTTGGATGAAAGATGTCAAGTGAAGTGTGAGAACAGGACAAATGACTTCAGATAAATTAATATTACTGACACTTAAATAAGCTCCAACACATTCTGAACAGTTTTTGTAATTGTTTATTTCATGCAAGTTGAACATGTCTTCTTCTTCATCCTCATATAAACCACATCAGCTTTTTCATAATCTGATTATTTGTATTTCCTCTATATCAAAATTACATTCATGGGAGTTGTGGGTGCTGATCTCCGTCATGGCAACATCCTTTATAGAATCACTTCCACATTAGCGAGTTGTCTTCAAAAGTAAAAGCACAGCGTTCGTCTTGTTGCTGTGATAGTCTCTATCGGGCCGAAATACAGAGCTTTTACTTTGAAAAGTTGTGGTTGTGGGTCTGAAGATTGTGTGGATTGCCTAACAAACTTTTAAAATAGACAAGACGCAATGTATGAACAAAATAACACATCATTCAAACTTATATAAACCACAAACATGAACAGGGATGAAGTTTAAACCTTCATCGTGGATAAACCAGGTAGGATGAACACATTTTTTCACAAATTTCACTCTGCAGCAAAAACCGCTCATAAAAAGTTCTGCACACAACGTCCGACACATTATAAAAAGCAGGCCTTTCAAAACAGGCAGGTTTAGGACCAGTCACATTAAAATAAAATGGAACATCAGGACAGAAGCTGCATTAAAAAAACTACTCTGCTATTTCTGTTAGGGTTATACACACTTGAGGCCTTATCACTCATCACAATGACTTGGATGGGAGGAGCGGATTATTCCACAAAGGAACCAACTGACTTTATTATAAATCTCCTTCCTATCACGTGTAATCAGGTGTAATCTCCAGCTTCCCCCCCCACCCCCCCCCCCCCGGGAGCTCATCTTATGCAGCGAAGCCCAAGGGTCCTTTCACCACGACGGGTCAGAGAGCTAGCTTCACTTCCGAAAAGGTAAAGCCTCACCCCCTCCCTCCCTCACCCCCTCCCTCCCTCCCTCCCGCAGAACTTCATTTAACGGCAGGACAAGGTTGGATTCACTCCGAGCGACCACAAGGAAGTGGGAGAGGAGCAGAGGGGTGATGGAGCAGGGGAGGGGGGGAGGCGAGGAAGTTGTAGCATGAAAGCCAGCGAGATGTGAAGTTGTCAAAACACATATTCCCTTCTCTTTTTTCTCACACAAAGTGACTAGAGTGGGAGTTCAAAGCATGTGAAAGGGAGAGAGGTTTGAATTACAGTAGATCCCCTCAATCTTTAGAAGTCAGGAAATGGGATCAGATGAATGATGAGCAAGACATCCAGGACTTAAGATCCTGCATTGTCTGAGATGTTTTTTTTTAAACGTCTTCCATTATCCGACCTTGTCTTTGAAACCTGAGCTACTGTCGGAGGCCATCAGTTACCTGCCTCGGCATCCACGCCCGTCGCAGGGCGATACCAGGAAACATAATTCAGTGGAACCCGACTCGACTATAATGTTTGCGTTGGAACCGAATAGAAACCAGTCGGATTGTTTCAGTGACTGAATAACAAATCATAACAACTTGCAACTTCTCCTTTTTCTATTTGCTGTTATTTCCCTCTGTCTCTGTCTCCCTGTCGGTCCACGGCAGGGAGAGTTTGCTCAGAGCGCTCTACCAGCTTTGATGGTCTGCGTCTTGTCCTGAAATGACAGCAGCTGCCGGGACGGGCCACACCGGGAGCAGCCGAACGCTTCAGTGGAAGGGGAATCTCCCGCTCTGAACAATGCCACACTCCTTAGTGCTTTAAAGAGCCTCTTCTGGGCCCCATTCAGTCCCGGAGCAGGAGATACAAACAGCTGCATTTTATCAGGGTATTCGAAAGTTTCTCTGGCGAATGTCCTCGTCTTGTTTGGGGGCGTTACGCAACGCTAACAGCTCATCCAGGTGGGTGACAACAAAGAGACAAGGGTGCAGGTAGAGTCTCAGACCTTTTCTGGCTCCCTAATCTCTCCATTCTGACACACACTTTGATTTGTGAGTCAGTCCAAAGCCTGAGTAAACAGCCCGTCCTGTCGCCACCCGGGGAAAGACTGCAAGTAACTTTCTATCGACTCTTTGGTCTCCTCAGGATTTGTTCAAGGTGGTTCATTTATCTTTTCAACCCCCGGGTTAATTGAAAACAAAATTCAGTTGATTGGCAGACCACAGTGTTCTCCCCGCTCCTCATTGTGGAGCTGGTTGTCTGAGGCCTGTTAAGAATCTGCCCTCTCTGTTTGCCCCATCGCGAGCATGAGCAGACAGATGTTCCCACACAGGTCAGGACACACACAGACACAAACACACACAGAGAGGTATAAATGCATGAAAACACACAATCATACAATGTTAACAGAGATGTTTCACATCATCAAACACAAGAGCGAGACAATGACGACAGATAGTTTGCCAAGAAGTAAAGACAGGTGAGAGGAGAGTGAGAGGAAGGAGAGACGCTGCAGGTTCAGAAAAGGACAAAGCAATGGATTCCTGTCCTGTTTTTGCAAGTTAGTGTCGACATGCATCAATGCGTGTGTAGTGTTCTGTCTGTGTCCTGTATGTGGTGCTCAGGAGAAATAAACCAATCTTCCTTCTGATAAACATAATCATATCACAATTGAGAAGAAGTGAGTTTATAGTGTGATTATATTATTTTTAAAGTCAAACTAGTAATTTTCTAAATAGCAGAGCAATGGAGTTCTAGCAGACACAAGCACGAAGGTGTAAGTGGTGCATTTTGTAGTCGACTATTTTCAGCAATCACACAGTAATTAGTATTTATATTGCTGGGGGGGGGGGGTGGATGTGGGATTGACTCTAAAAATACAGTGTCCATGTCTATAGCATTGAAGGGAAATGTCACACACGTTACACACAATCAGACTCACTTGTGTGTTTTGAAAGTTTTTGGTGGTCTGTGGCAGAGAGGAATAAATAGTCAGCAGTAATTATACTGAATTAAATTCATGCACAAATCCATTGCTGAATTGAATCGCTGGTTATTACATATAATTCCATTTTTCGCAACAGGAACTTAGCAAAACTTCACTTCAGGTTAAAATCCAGCATCATTAGTGACTGTGTAAAACAAACAATGCCACTATTGTTCTTACAATCCCTAAATGAACCTGAAAGGCAGAGGAGCTGTATGGATGGGCCCGATGATGCAGAGAGCAATAGTGTCACATGGAAACCGAATGGGAGAGCGCCAGGCGAGACAGAGGGAGGTGAAGAAGTGATGGAGTAAAAAAGAACACAGAGTTCACGGTGATAATAGCAATAAATCCGATGTGCTGTGACCCCACACCGAGTCCTGCAGTGTCTGTGCATTCCGCCCCGATTCCTCACAGGCTCCACTTAAGACGTGAAACCTGTGCTGACAGCTCAACCTGCTGACCCCCGTGACCCCGGCTATCCCTTCCCCCCCGGGGTGGGACACCAGCGGAGAGAGGAAGTGCCACGGCCGAGGAGGTGAGAGGTCGATTCAGAATATGCATTTCGAACGTGAGAGAACAAGATGGATGGATGGTTGTGACAGTTGTGGAAGCAACGTGTTTTCACAAGTCAAAGAATCTCAAATAGGTAGTCTTTTTTTACTGTGTATGACAAATGTGTCTTGTTGAAACAACGGCGTAGTGACAAGGAGACAAGCGGACAAAGGACCTGACATGATGAATTATCAGTCAATAAATAAAGAAAGTAGGAGAACGTAGTCAGACTTATTTAATCCTGACTGACTCGGTACAGAAGAGACTCAAAGTGAGCCAGTTCATTATTGTTGTCATCATAAACACTGCATCTGTGCAAAGACTTGAACACTCACATATCTTTATGACACCGAATGTGAGAAACTTGACATTCGAGGTCAGTGGGTTGTGATATTGGCCTCGTTTCGCCCTGGGGCTGGGGGAGACTGATTGTATGAGGAGATCCAGGGTGGTGACAAACAAATATCTTCACACTATCGGTCTGACCTTATGGTTGTGTGTGTGTGTGGGGGGGGGGGGGAGAGAGTAAAGGGCCTTGAGTGACTTGCAGTGGGAGCCCCAGACCTAGTATTAAGAGTTTTCTACCCCATTGCATCCATTTTCAGGGTTTTCTTCAGGTTTCAACAACTTGAATATAAGACCCTTGAAAGACCATAATCAACGAAAGGTGAAACCTAGAATCTGCTTGTCCCCCCCGCCCCGATTGGCTGGCAGATGCCTTTTTCATGTAGGGAACCTTTCATATAGAACACTGAACTGATTACAGCCCAAACAGACTATTTAAGACCTGTAAGGTTATAACTGAATATTTTTAAGACTTCTTACATATCTACCTAAAATAAAGAGGACTTTTCCAGATCCACTGAAACCCAGTTTTTCTCTCGATATTCTAGATCTTCTGTTCTTTGCTTCAGCCGCTGTTCTTACCCTTATGCAAAACAATCAAGAACATCTTCCTGCGTTTATAATACCTTTTGGAAAATGTTTTCCAAATACACAGCTTATTGATCTGATGATATCAGACGTTTGGAACACCTTTTACCTTTTACCGTCCTTCTCTGAATGTTGAACTGACAACGTTCATTCCCTTTTTTCTTGATCTGCTCCGTTTCAGGTTGTAGAATGTGTGCCAAATGTTTTATTCTCTTTTGTGTGTTGTCTTTTTTTTTTTTTTTTTTCTCGTTAAACCCACAAGCCATTATCAGCTTTATGCTACAACCCAACAGACCTTCAATCAATGCCTGTCAGAGTAAGTGGACGTACATATGGGACAGCCAGTTGCAAAGTCTGTTTCATGTTTCCCTACGACTTTACGGGCCTTCTTCTTTCTCTATTCAACCCCCAGCTGTCACGGTTTTGGCAGCAGGCGCAGGCACACCTCTAACGGTAGAGGATTCCAAGCCAAAGAAGGTTACCAGAGAAAACTCGACTTTCCTTTTTGTTATTTATCTTAATGCAGTGTCTCTTTTAGGGAGCAATCTGTCGGACATGACGTTTTATGCAGTGAACATGAAGCTCAGTAAAACTTTTACTGCAGGCTGAAATTCAAGGAATGCTTTTTTGCCCTATTTTTAGCAACAAGTTAATAAATATTATTCAGGTCAGAAAACTATCTAATTAGTTTTTCAAAGTGGATGCATCAAAACCAGGAAATGTTTTTATACCTCTGCATTTGTTGTGCGTCTGTCCATCCACCCTCCCACCCCTTCTTGTAACTCAGGAAAAAATAAACCTGTACCCCTTATTAATACTCTTTTATTAAAGCTTTACTGAATATGTGTATATGTGAGTGTGAGTTTGGACAGATTTTAATTCAACTTGATGTTTTGAAGGAGGTACAACCAACTGCAAGGATGTAATTCTAGTCTAACTCTATACCTGTGAACTCTGGCTCTCTTGAAGACTAATGATACACAAAAATTGCAACACAACTTCAGAACTTCATGAGCCATCACTTTCTTACTGATCTTACCCTGTCATGAAAATATTTCTCAAGCAGAAGCTTTAACTTTAAGATCATTGTGATTATTCAGGATCTGCTTTTGAGATATTTCAGGGGAAAACGTTGCAAAATCTCTGCTGGTTAACAATTCGGTTTTGTTTAGTGGATTATATTGTCATATCCGTCTATCCCACCGCTTTCCCACACTTTCAATAAGGTATTAATGACGATACAGTCACCCTAATATGAGTTGCTTAAAAGTTTTGGAAAGATGACTCATGGGGAAGGTGTGGGAAACTCAACACTGAAAGAAAGTATATGATGCAACCACACAGTATTGCATTTATGAAGTAATCTAAGTATATCAATTGAAGTGCCATGTGGAGTTTGCCAAAACATGGATGGGACCTTAACCCTCTGCAGCCCCCGTTTGAGCTCTACTCCTCCACTTTCATTAAATATTGTTGGTCTATTTTAAATAAGTTGCACTGTGACCTAGAACTATGTCAACTACACAACATAGATCTTTTTACATTTGTTACAACTGCCGACATTAGCGACGTTGATTTATTAACATAAAGAACTCTACTTAAAATACATCTGCCAGCTGAGGAGTGGAGCCGACATGCATTTAATGTTGTATAGTGACATTTTAACAGACATCAGATTCATTTCTTAGTCTTAAAATATCTTTCATGCCCAATAGCATGCCTCATATTCCTCTGTCTCTCTTTCTCCGCCTTTTACACACTGAATAAACGGAAGCTGAGTCTGGGGCCACATTCTTGCCCTTTCCACACTCGATTGCCAACACAGCACGTGGCTTTGTGCTGGCTTCGCCGATGGCTCCTTTTAGAAGCTCTTAATGGGTCACACACACAATATACTTTGTGTTACCGAGCAGTGAACCTCCACTGAGGGGATCGGGGGTGTCACCAAGGTTCAGGTGATTGAGAGGGAGAGAGGGAGAAGGAGTGAAAGAGACCCACTGGTCTGATGACATATCATGCAAACCTACCGGACCCTCAGCTCCTCAGTGTGTTTAAATTCAGATGAGTAATAATTATAGTTACACAGTCGAGGATTGTGTGATTTTATTTAGTTCTTTGGAAAATGGCCGTTCATAAATTATAAAACAGTTTTATGATAACCAAGGATATTAACTGTCAAACCACTTCTGACACATGGGGCTTCTCAGACAAGTTCTTCAATTTGTGGCGAGGGGGAAAAAAGAACGGTGGAAAGTTTGAATAGTAGCAGCTCCTCTAGAAAGGGCTTCAAGTCCTGGCAATATATCACCTTCAAAAATTCAACTTCGAAAACGTGCAACGCAGGAGAGTCAACGGGCAAAGAAATAAAGTGGGACTTCAAGTTCAAGTTGGAAGGAAGATCATCTAAACACAACGTTAAAGATGTACACAAAAGGGGACGAGGCCCCTCTGTACGAAGTTTGCGATCAAGTTACCGATGTGAGCAAAACAGAGGAAACAGAGCAGTACCACAGGAAATCATGGGGGGGCAGTGTAACCAATAATTCCAGCGAGACGACCATAAGAAACTAGCTAGAAAATTCAACAATGGTGGATCTTTAAGAGAAGGTGAGAAACTACACTAGACACTTCTTTCTTTGCTCCGTTTGTTGTTGTTTAAAGTCTCGACTCTGCGCTGCCCTCTAGTGGATGTATTGCTTGACAACCCTGCTTAAATTAACGTTGTGGAATAGAGTGTTGAAATCCTCTCTGTTATCATAAGTTACAACAACATAAATGGGGCGTATGTTTCTATCTAACATCGTAGAAACATGTGGGACTGGTTTTGCTCTTCACTTGAATTTCGCTACAACCGTTTTTCGCTGCATTGTTCAGCAGCTCATTTGCATCTACCACAGCAATGTGGTTGACAATAGTAGCGATGGCTTAGATTAATAAATAACATAGAATTCATAACAATATGCATTTTATATACATTGAATGGGAAACTACACATAAGTGGAATTTTGTGTGCCATCCATTTGTCTGATATTCGCGCTGATATATTTTCAATGTTTAATTTGCAGTAATGTGAAAGGAATCCAAGAGTATTCAGGTCAGATTCTATATTTTTTTGTAACACAATGGATTGCGTTACTAATTGCAGAAAAAATGGCCATGTCATTTCCATTCAGTAACCGACATTTCTTAGTAATCTGAGCTAACTCTGTACAGTACATGCATACAGGCACACATATACACATGCACCCACGCACATATATACACACACAGACGCACACAAAGACACACACACACATCGATATGTCCAACAGTGGTGAACAGCTGCATGGGTCGGTCTGGAGCGAGACCAGCCACCTCTTGGCCACAAAGGGCTGCTTGTGCCCCCGGCTCGCTAGGAACATAAAACACAAGAGATAAGACCAGACACTGTTTGCCAGGACCAGTGGACCTCCCCAAACAGGAACTGCAAGTGCAAGTGTTTGACACACAAACACACACAAACACACACACACACAAACATGCACGGAGGGATGCGAGGAAGCACATACATGCATGTGAATTACACACACATGTACAGGTTTGAGTGTGTGTATGTGTGGAGAACATGTAGATCTGTGGATTGGTCGAAGCCTCCTTCTCCTGACATTCTTTATCTGCTCTGTATTTACTTACAAATCATGTTTAAAATACTTCTGGGTTGTTGATAAAGTTACTAATCACTGACAGAACGTAAGTTTCATTTCATGAGAAAGGGTACAACCAATCAGGGACTGTTGAGGGAGCTTTGTTTAGTTTTTTTTAACCACTTGTTCTCCGGTGCAATCTACTGTCCATTTAACTTATAAAAAACACACACTTGGAGGTTTTGTCACTACAACTTCTCTCAGTCAGAAACTTTTTGGTGGCTAATGTTAGCTCATCTTAGCAAACTCTTAGATAAGATTTGTTGCACAACTGACATCATTCATAACTGGCTAGACCAACCCGCTGCACTTCTGACATCTCGTGACTCGTCCATGTGAAGTTTAATCACAAACTAGCAAACGAGTTGTAACAGCCACAAGTTATTCAAAGTGACTTTAAAGTGGTGCGGTGATACTTTTATACAAAAAACTACTGCAAAGGAAGAAATCTCCAGCCCTGTGATGTGAAAGGACTCCGGGATCTATTGTGTTCTGAATGGTCGCTAATGCGAGGCTGAAGAAACCTCCTTCAACAATGAGGCCGTGCTCCATTCTTTCCTATGTGGCTCTATTTCTGCCGAGTCATGGTTGGTCCAGTCACCACTCGCAGGCCCACACAGACACAGGGCCACACACACCATGACACAGTAGAGTCTGTGTGGCTTGGATCAAGGTCCACTCGCAGAGGGGGGGGGGGGAGGGGTTGAGGGAAAAGCCCCTAAACGTGACTGATGTCTTTGTCCTTATCGCTGCCCTTCTTCTTCCTCTCTCTATCCATCTGTCTATCCATCACCAGGCCTGTCTCTCTCTCTCTCTCTAACCTCCCTGTCCCTGTCCATCTGTCCATATCACCACTCTTCTTTAATGCTCACATATCTGTCTGTGGTCTCGGTCTTGTTCTCCTTTCTGTCTTTGTCGAAGCTCGTTTCCAATGACCTTGCAAAAACATCACTCTTATAATCTTGTGCTCTTCCTTTTAAAATGCAAGAACAAACTTGGTGGCCTCTCTCGGGTCTTGAACATGTGTGTGTTTATCGCGTTGACAGGGTGTGTGTCTCTGTGAGGCCAGATGTGTGAGGAAGATACTGGACCTGCTGCATCAATGTTGCCGCGTCACCCAGACAGTTTATTTTATTATTTATTATTATTATTATTATTATTCATCAGCTGTCCATAATGACATTGGGCAATACAGCTGTAGCTCATTCATAACCTCAACTGGCCTCACACACACACACACACACACAAACACAAACACAAAGATATATAACAAAAGCAAAATAACTTAAATCTCCATCGCGCAAAAGAAAAGATCGACATATGCAAAATAAAAATATAGTGCACTCAATGGCCTCTTGAGTGAAATATCAGGTTTGCAGGGTTTAGAATGACACTTGGGGGATTTTGCAGAACTGCAGGATGTCTACAGAAGGTGGAAGCTTCAACATCTGTGTACGCAAATAAGAGCGAGAGAGGATGATGTTGTCTGAAACACCTGGGACTCAGGGTCTCTTTTGGGAACGGTCTCAGCTTTAGATCCACAGAGGCAGCCTATCGTGAAGGAGATCACTGATATAAAAGGCGGGGAGGCGTCGATGGTCACACATGTACGAACACACATGCAAACACACAAATATATAACTGCTTCTTTCTTTAAATACATATATCTGAGACTCGTGCCCCAACAATTTTACCAGAAAAACAACAATCTTCAGAATCATTGTGATGGCACACAGATTTTTTTGATTGGGAGAAAGACGTGTGTACCTGAGAAGTGGTCATCTGCTTAAACTACAAAAAACACACAAGGCAAAGCAGGTTCAAGAGTAAACTGTCCATCCGTTAATAACAGTGTTCGTCTGCAATACTGAGTGAGGAATCTTTTTAAAAACTGTTTAGTGTGTTTTGTTCTCAGAGCTGAAATCCTTCAGGAATGCAGGGATCACGATGAATATTCAACAATCTGTGGTGTTTTTTGTTCAGTTAGTCACAGCTTCGGTTGAGCGATTGATGGAGTTTATGATCAGGAAATGACAAACGCTCAGAAACCAATGATTTCAACTTGTTACTCAGGAAAAGTTACATAGTGTTGCTTGAATCTCTGGTTCACTGAAGGTCGTTAAGACCTGAGGCACGACGATTAGTGAGAGAAAGATTTTTAAACAGCCCGGGCCTGGACTCTGAATGATTCGGTCACAGGACATGCACATTGTACAAAAGAGAGACGTGCATCCATGTAGGGTTGTTTTCATACCAGTAAAAAAAAAAAAAAACTATGGTGTTTAAGTGAGTGAAACTGAGAACATCATTATGTGACACTATGTGATGTTCTCGGTCTTATGCATAACAGACATCATGGGTGTCTGTAACCTGTAGGGCAACTGACTGCTGCTGTGGTCGTCTGTTGTCTCTGGGAGGATTAACTGGAATGTGTGGCCTGTCCATTGCAAACTCATCTACGGGAGTGATGCTCACATTTATAAAAAACATACAATATGTGTTGGTGTAAAAGGAATTATGTATTTCAGATATGATTCATACGTATTAGCAAATTTGGTTTTACTGGTTTTAAATTTCCAAGGAAACAGGAAACAGATTAGAAGTGGGTTCTCAAGAATCCAGTTTCCCATGATTAAATATGAATACTTATCAATACTAAGCAAAGCGGTGCTGCAGCATGCAAACACAAGGTCCCAGACGCAGACTGATAAAGTACCATAGCTTTATTTATTGCTATATGAGCGTCAGAATGTAGAATACTGTTGCTTTAATGATCGACTGACTCTCGAGGGGGTTTGTTTGTGATTAACTCACTGGCAAGCGAGCAGCAGCAGCATTCTCCAAGTGTTTCTCTGATCAAGGCTAATTCCTCTGTCACCTCCTCGTGCCTGCAAGACATTCCATCGCCATTTTCTATTCTGGATTGTGGTATTTGCCAGTTTCTCTCTGCATTTGGCCACTTGAGACGGGTCCTGTGAGTGAGCTGCTTCGCTCCCAGAGGAGTTTGACTAAACTTTAACTTTAAAAAAAAAGAAATCCCCGGCATGAGGGGGACTGATTCACATGTGATTGGTTGATAATTGCCATGTTTGGAATGATGGAAAGATTCTTTGAAATCTGTGTCAACAGTGTTAACGGGCAATGTAGTGTAAGTGAAAGAGGAAAGGCATAGGTATCACTGATTAACAGAAGCCAGTGTGTCAGACGACTAACTCTACCTTTGGTGAACCCTGATCCAGATACAATATATTAACTAAGCATCTAGACCTAGAGCCCCTCACTCTTTTCAAATGCACATTGCGGATTTAGCTTTCCTGCATTGAAAAGACAATAGTCGTGCAATTAAAGTAAAAGTAATCAAACCTTATCATCGTTTAAAGGTTTAAAACTTCAACTTCAGTGCTTTCAGTTTTGCTATGACACTAAAGACAACTTCCTGCTAAAACCTGTCAAATGAAGGCAAGAGGACACAATGGTGCAGAGATGGCCTCTGATCCGCAGCAAACAGGATGCGTCTCTGGAGGATGTGTATCTAAAGGTGAGGTGTGGCGAGCGGCGAGCTGCAGGTTCTAGGACAGCTGAGAGCTTTCGTTCTGACTCATCATGCCGACGCTTTTTTCTGCTGCATCATGAGCGGAGCCTCAAGACCCTAAGACTCTCAGACCCATGTACACAATATAGGACTATGTGGGGATGTGTTGTAAAAGTCCTGAAGTTTGTTATCTAGGCATCATTAGTATCTGGTTATCAAGTGAAGTCCTTTTGATCCTTTGTATTATATTGATTAAATTATCTACTTTCTCTTTCACTTATTACACGATCTAAAGACACCGATACTTTGTTCTTGCTCAATAAATCAATAAAAAGAAGCAATATCTTATACAGATACAGATAAGCTGAGCTCTAAAGTGATGTGAAGACATTAGAGAGTTGCTGATCTTGAGCAAGCGCTGTTTATAATTGTGTGAATCCACTGTAGGTCCTGGATTGTGCAGCTTCAGAAGAAGTAGACTCTGAAGCACTGTACAG
This sequence comes from Pleuronectes platessa, assembly GCF_947347685.1. NCBI lineage: Eukaryota > Metazoa > Chordata > Actinopteri > Pleuronectiformes > Pleuronectidae > Pleuronectes > Pleuronectes platessa. The sequence goes on from NC_070632.1 coordinate 5,223,756, forward strand.
CAGCCCCGCCGGTCTGACTAGCGCCCTCTATGGGCAACAGGCGGATGTGCTGGATGTCTGTGCACATTGCAGGAGAGCAGCTGGACAGGGAGAAGTGCAGCACAGCCACCAGCGACAACCGGGGCATGAGCAGCGGTGCAGCCCCCAGGAAACAGCTGCTCGGCCATCAGTCACACTTACGCCACAGACACGGGATGGAGCACTTTACATTTCTGGAATCATATTTTCTGTGATTTTAGAGGGGGGGAGGGGGGGGGGGGGGTTAAATGGTTTAATGATAATGATGTGTGGGAAGGTTTGTGTAAAATGTGAGGTGTGCAATGGTTTATCAATAACATAACAAGGTTGTCATCTTATATAGATAATTGTCACATTCTGTGCACACAGCCCACCCTCTTATTGTGTGTGTGTGTGTGTGTGTGTGTGTGTGTGCCAGCTGTGTGTTAACCGCAGAACAACCAGCCAACTGAACAACAGCACAGAGCAGAGTTTAGGACGTTTTCAATCAGAAACCTGTGGCCGATGAGGGTGAGGACCAAGTGGAGGTGTGACAATGTGAAAATGATCAAATTCAAAACAGGAAAAACTGACTCGGAAACATGGGGGTGATAGGAAACACACCGACAGTCTTATTATGTGCAGAACGTGGGAGAGAGAACATTTGAATATAAGGATTAAACGTGTGAGCGGTGGAAACTTCAAACTCACTGAATCAAGATTAATTTCTGAAAACACCTTTGTCTTTTCTAAACACAAAGAAATTCCCACAGCTTAACACCTTAAGAACGAGAGCATGTGATTTGAACAGCAGCTTCAGTTTCTTTCACCTGTTCACAGACTTTAAATTACTGATCATACTTTCATGTCCTGGTTACAACTCATGTTTTCACTTTCTGGACCTTCAGGGGTAAAACCCCCATTTTCATTTAAGTTTATGGTTTAAATAAAAAATACGTGATCGTCTGTTTCCATTCATCGAACACAAGCTTCAATTGTGCAAAGTCTTACGTATCATTATGAAAATCTTATCATAAAAAAGAAACCTTCAGACTGTGAAAGACCAAACTGTGGGGCGTTTTAATTGTAATAAAGTAGGCGGGGAAATTTGCTGCTTGATTTATTCGCTATGATTTGATTTTGATTCATTTGAAATTGTTAATGCATGATAGACGGGGGCGTGTGTAAAAGGAGTTCATAAAAACAATTGCATTGAAACAGAAATATAAAAAATCAACAATTATAACCACGTCAGAACTCAGCTAAAGGTCAAACTAAGTACGTGTGCAGCCCTTGAAGGCTGTGTCGCTGATCCGCTGCCTCTTATTCAATTATACTGTAATAATAATCAACATTATTTTATTGCCCAGCCCTAATGTGTCATCTCAAACTTCAGTCGTATATCTGTTAAAAAATTAGCCATCTGTTATCAATAAAGCACGAGACTGGTGCTGAACAATTAGGACCAGAGTTGATAGAGGCCACAGCGGCCTAATCTTATCAGCCGGGGTGGAGAGAGGAGAGGACGGGCGGCTGGTGTTATTTCCGTTGGCTCCCTTTCACATCAGTGTTTGCAGTGGCATGACCGCTCCACATCAACCGCGGCAGGGAAAGGTGTGTGGACACTTATCAGTCTGAACGCAGCGCCTGAGACCAGGAGTGTGACTCGTTCCAAACGGAAAATAAAAAGTTTGAAACGGTTCCTGTGATTCAAAGCACGACGGTTGACGTACAAGTCATCCATTCATCTTTTATTTGACGTGACATCTCGGGTGAATATGACGGTAGAGTCAAGGATTAGTGAAACCTTCCCCCGTACAGCGAGCCTATAAAACAGCTGTGTTAAATTCTTTAAAAAGCACGAGCCGCTGCTCATGTGTTAACATGTATTTTATGGATAACAGGCCCGATCCAGGTGTGTCTCTGGGAATGTGGGGTCCTGGTGGGGCCACAGTTAATATCAGGAGGGCAGGTGGGGAGACAGGGTGAAGAATAGTGGGGTTTCATTTCATTGTCTTCAATCTGTGTCTGTCTGACATTCCTGCTCCAACAAAACCTGGAGTTCCCATCCATCTTCATTCAGAGGCTGGCTGCCACCTACATAGAATATACACAATGCCACATATATGTCCTTGTCTTTTATTTTCTTTAACACACGCACACACACACACACACACACACACTTCATTAGTGTGAGAAAAAAAGTGTCTAACTAGGGTCGCACCCATTAGAGCACAAACCTCCATCCAAGACGAACTCTGCACTAAATCAGTCACCTATGTGTGGACGTGGTTCTAATAATATTGAATTGTATGAACTGGTGACTCCCACTAAATGGTAATTGTCTCATCTACCCATTGGTTGCAGTTACATGTTTCTAGTCCTATTTGTTACCATACGGTGGCAACAAAATTGCCTAGCGCCCCATTAATATCATGTTTAACTCCAGATCAGCCACAATTAAATGAGTTAGTTGTTCGCCCATCCTTCAAACAAGTTTAATAGAAATCCATTCAGTAGTTTGACAGTAATCCGTCAGACAAACACACAAACACAGAGACGAAAACATAACTTAACAATTCATACGTATTCTAATTCACCAAATTGTTGTGAAATACACTTAAAAACTTCTAGAAACTAAACTACTGTTCCACTGAGCCCCCCCCCCCCCCCCCCCCCCCGTCTGTCGTTTCTCTTCCAGGCTCAGTTCATCCCACTACGGCCTCATGAAGGCCCACACCTCACTTCTGGACTTCCTGGCTACTGATTGCAGCATCTGACTCACAAAAGGCAAAACATAAGCTGCTGGTGTCTGTACCAGGTACCATCTGGGTCTGGTTACCCGGGGGTGAAGCCAGTAAAGGAGGAGGAGGAGGAGGAGGAGGGGGCAGACAATGATGGCAGGGCTAAATGTGTTCCCCCCCTCTAAAGCTAACCGAGGGGCCACAAGAACAGAACCTACTGAAGACCATGGCTGCACGTGAAACACAGTTATAATAACTTTATTATAACTTTAATTGAATTGCTTTCACATCAACCTGCAGCTTTTTTTTTTTTACGCGCTCAAAATCCAGTTGCATGAAGAGTTCCTTAGAACTGGCCCCTTTAGAAGGAAGCTGTAGCTCATCACAGGCTGGATGTCACTTCATCATATCTTCACGCCTAAAGAACTGTCAAACATTCCACAGAAAACCAACATCACAGATTGACAGGAGATTAAAAACATACAACCCATGTGGGCATCATCAGCAGAGTGACACATCGCTGAAGAGTAACATGAGCAGCTTACATAGTAATTCTCTGGAAAAACGTTCACACAAACATTCATGAACTAAGGACTGCACATACCTTTGCCGATGCCCTATCTTGCCGTGAAACAGAAAGTGAAAGAGCCTCAAAACCATTTATCTGGATCATCTCCAAAACTTGAGGTGATGTTGTTCCACCTTTCCTCAGAATTTCTTTGAAATCAGTTCTGTAGTTTTTGATTAATCCTCCTGCCAGACCGACAGCAATGAAAACACAACCTCCTCAGCGAAGGTCCTATTGTATCTTTACCACCAACTGGTGTGTCAATGTATGTGTGTGTGAAATAAAGAGACCAACACTGACAAAGACACAAACAGAGAGACAGTGAACAGCAGTGCTATAGCTGCTCGACACTCTGTCCACTGTCCTGTCTGTGTGACCCCAACACCACCTTTATCTCCAAGTCATTCTGTCGGGGGACATTACTGGATGAAGGATGTCCTGGACAGAACCGATAACACGTTCCTCAATACTGAGGTAATTTCCTCTACCCACAATGCATCTTGGCCAGCTGGGGAACTAGTTTGTGCATGCTACTCCTATAGCCCGCTCACCAACCTCAGGTGCTAGGCTCTACGAGTGGACCAGAGGTTCCAGCACCAGCACTATTAAAGACAATCTGGGTCATCAGGGAGGTGGAAGATCAGGTAGGACACCAGGAGAGGAATATCTGCGAGGAGGTTGAGGGGGCAGACAATGATGGCAGGTTCTTGAATGTGTTGCCCCTCTAAAGCTAATGGAGAGGCCACAAGAACATAACCTACTGAAAACCATGGGTGTAAGTGAAACACAGTTCTAATAACACAAAAACTTTGTTGATGTGCTTCTTTGTCTTGGGTTTGAAACACAAGTTTGTCTGGTGAAGAAAGATCTAACAAACGGGTCTTTAATATACTTGATTTCACATTTATTTACGCTCTCAAATCCAGTTGGATGAAGAGTTGACGCAGGTATCTACATGTAATTTAGAATTTGTTATGAACGATAAGCAGTTTTCCGATTTGTTTTCAATATCCTGGCCCCTTAGAATGAAGCTGTAGCTCATCACAGGCTGGATGTCGCTTCAATCAATCTTCAAGCATAAAGAACTGTCAGACATTTCACAGAAAACAGACATCACAGATTGACAGGAGATTAAAAACATACAACCCTCGTGAGTATCATCAGCAGAGTCACACATCGCTGAAGAATAACATGAGCAGCTTACCTAATAATTCTCAGGAAAAAGTTTAACACAAACATTCATTAACAAAGGACCGAGCATACCTTTGCCGATGCCCTATCTTGCCATGAAACAGAAAGTGAAAGATTTATCTGGATCCTCTCCAAAACTTGAGGGCAATCTGGGACATCAAGGAGGTGTGATGGGAAACTATGGCCATAACATGGCTTCAGGTTCAAACCCAGAACCTTCTAACTATGAGGTGATACCAGTTAGAACAACTCGACCACAGTGCCATGAACATTTAAGCCTGGACATTTAAATATATAAGTTGTATTTGAGTTAACAGTGTGATTAAGGCACCAAAACATTGCGTCACATGACAATAACCGTAAGGAAATTAATCTTAAAACATCTTTTACACTTGACTTGAAAAACAAACCTTTACTTTTGTAAACAAGTGATGTTTGCACTGTTGTGAAGCAGCACCATGCTAACGTCCTACCCTTTGCCTGGCTGCTACTTCAACTAGAGACCACAAACACAGGACTGCCTCCACCTCTCTGCAACAACTCCACCACTTTAAAAAGTGATGACCACCGCAGCTCCTGATTTGACCTGGAGATAAATTTAAATGCTAACACATAAATGCATTCAGGTGATGAGCTAATTAGTCAACGATACACTGACTGGATTGACCATATGGACTGTATGACTGACCGGAGAGGGGCAGGGGAGGGTGGGGTTTTTGAACTGGAGGCCAGATCGAGAGGAACTGCTGCTGTTGGCTCTGAAAGGAAAAGCCCAGTCAGGGTGGCCGAGGATGATTCCCCTTTTGTTCCATCCCTGCCACCTAATCAATTTTCTTTGGCAAGTCCTAAATAAAGTCATATAGTGGTACTAATGTTTTAATATAGCGCCATGTGTCTGTGGCACAGTTATGGCCCCAGACCTCCTGATCCCCCCCTCTGTATCTTGATTCATTAGCAGGCTAAGGGAGGGGGGGGGGGGGGGGGGGGGTGCATTTGTTCTGCGGTTGGGATAGAAAGAAGAGGGCGAGGATGAGCAAAGGAAGAATTTTGACCTCGGGAGGGGGTGGAGTGGACAGGGAGAATAGAGCAGCAACTAGAGAAAGAAAGAGAGACATAAAGAATCAAAGAAAAGGCAAAGACTGACAACGTGGTCCATCCATTTTACCCACCATGCAGAAGAAACGAATTATCATCAAAAGCTTGAAAGGAAAAAGGAAGAAAAAGAGGGATTGAGAGTCGAAGAGGGAGGAGGAGGAGGAGGAGGAAGTAGACGAAGCAAAAGATGAAGATGACGATGATGAAGAAGAAGGGGTGAAAAGCAGCCCATCTGAAGGGGACTGCTGGGCTCAGCAAGTTAGCGATTACTGATTAGCCAGCTCGGTCCTGTCGGGAGGCCTGTCTGTCCTTGGCTTGGGAAAACAACATAAAAGGGAGCCGGCTGTTTTGTGACGGGACTTGAAAGCTTGGTAGCTATCGGTAGACATTAGCCTTATCAATGGCCGGTCACTAGAGCCGAGCTATATGAAGCAACAAGGGCACTGCTTTTCCAGAGGGAGATAACCGACGCATACCTCGGCCCACATTTGCATGCACCGGGGCAACAGGCAGACAGAGACACACACAATATGACAGAGGAAAAAAATCACCAAAAATTGTGTGAGGCTGGAAACGGTGGCTCTGCCAACCAGCCAGGCAGCCAGTCGGTCAATCAGTGAGTCCTGCCCAGTGCCCAGATGGGTGTGGTAAACTGGCAAGAGCTTTTTAAAACCCACCCAGTCGTCTCGTGTCCTGTGCTTCCACGTGCACGAAAGTGAAAGGTTAACAAGTGCAACGGCACCTTTCAACCACTGGAAAGGACACACTGACACTTGGTGTTTGTGTGAGCTGGGTTGGTTTTGCTGGGAAGCGTTTTCCATTGCCTTATGTGCAGTAAACCAATCTGATGAACTGGGGTCAGTGGAAAAATGAAGCTTTGAAAGTGCCGGCATGACGATGGTGAGCTTTGACAATATGACAACAAAAAAAAACATCAATAGTATTTCTTGAAAGGTCTATGCTCACGGTACATAACACATTGGACCGGCCACTTGAATATGTGCACGGAGCGAGAGACCCTCACACACACACACACACACTTCCCCGTCTTTACCGCACAACTACCCCACAGTAGGTTTGTGCTGATTGATTTTCGTGGGGTAAGGTCATTCTGAACAGCTGCTGATAGACATGCTCGGGTCGGTCAGTGCCGTTACTGTTTGTACTTCACCGAACCGCAGCGTCATCACCCACCCTGTCTTGTCAACAGCGTGGGTGGCAGGGCAGCTAGTCCGTCTGTCGGTCGATCCTCTATCTGCTGTCACTCCCACCTAATCAATGCAGTGAAGACACAGGATTTCATAATAATATAATAGTAGTGATTCTACATGATCTTAATTGCCCTTTCTTATCGTCACTCAGCTTCATTATCTGTCTATGACTAACCGGAAAAAGTGATAAAGATCAAAGAGATGTTGGATTTTAGTTCCGTGGACATAATACACCTGCCACACACCTTCAGCTTGTACCCGTGATGTTATGTTTGCAATATTTGCGGTGCACAAACATCTGGAACGTGCTTCAAAGCAACACACTCCGCACACAGGCGCCACTTTTCTGCATTCGCCCCTCTCTCCCTCTCTCTCTCTCTCATTCTCTCACGCTCTCCCTTGTTTTCTCTGTCGTTTCCGTCCCAGTTCCGACGCCATGGCCTGCTTCAGACCTTGTTGTCCTCTCTCTCTCAGCTGACTGGCTGGCACACCTTTCAGGGGACAAAGTCCCTGAGTGAGAAAACAGAGGAAAACCCACACACACACACACACACACGGGAGCACAAGTGCACATATATGTAATCATATGCAAACACAAGCATGCGCGCAGGGCTGCGGAAACATCTTACACACAAGCCAATAGACAGATGAATACACGCACAGTCAGGCAAACCTGCCGCAGACACACACACACACACACACACACACACACACACACACACACTTCCAAAGTCCTCCAGCGTCATGCCTTCCCACCCTACACTTGATAAACCCTTGTGTGAGGCTGACAAAGCAGGAGAGGGCACTCAGCAGCCTTTGAACACTGGAGCATGTTGCATAAGCTCACTGTACCAATGGACTGTATTTACACACTGGACTGTAACGTACTGTATTCTGCACTGTGATGACTCAGGAAAAACCCTCAAAGACCTATATCTCATGAGGTTTCCTTAAGCCTATTAATTATGATCCAAATATTTGGGATTAAAGTTTGGGAAATTCATGTTAACTCAAACAGAAAGAGACAGAGAAGTGGCAACTAGCTAGGTAAGAAGGATGTTTTGAATCTTTAGTTTTAAAACAATGCTGTTCATTTTTCTCTGATTCGTGAAACAATTTAAACAAGTTTTTGGATTCAACCATAAAAACCAACTCATCCCAGAGAAGCCTTGTGTGTGGATTCGGTAGCTTTTTCCCCATCTTTGGTCATGAGCTGACAAGAGAGGTTGGTTGTCCTGTCGCCATCTTTTACAGATCCCAAGTAAAATAGATAAAACATAAAAGATAAATAGCAATATTCCAGCAGTAGTTTTCCACAGTTTCCGGTCGTAAAAATCTAGGTCTGGCCGGAAGGAGTGATAAAAGGACACACAGCTGTTTGCAGGTCAGCAACAAGGTAATAAACAGCATATTGTGTTTTGCTGTATGATTGATAACTGATAACTGAGAGATAGTTTTATACAACCGTACAGTTACCGGCCGTAAATCGCTTCGTCTGATCTCACCGTCTAATTCCCTTTCTATTGTTTTGAAGCATTTTAATAGTCGTGCATTTACTGGAATTGCTTGTCTGTCACACAGATTATGAGGGGCTGAGAGTTCCTAGTATCTCCATCCATAAGGAATGAATGGAGAAGTTGTTGAAGTTCAAAGCAGCGGTTTCCAACCCCGAAGAGGAAACCAGAGTGCTCTGTTTGTCATTGATGTCATCGCCAGCAAACCACACTTCAAACTGCTAATAAGGCAGCAGGGGTATTCACTCCAAAACACAGAGGGCCTTATTTGTTCAAGCCGCACACCCCGTGTGTGCCTCCATGCTTCTACTGACGCTGTGCACTAATGGTTCCCACATCAGACTCTCTCAGTGGCCTCAGTCACATATGACTGCCATGCATCACCATCTCCATCCACCTCACCTCACCCCCAAAGGGCTCGGTCAATTAGTACGTAGCATGGAGAGCGCGGAGCAGGCTTCCGAAGGGGCCTCCCAGTGGGGGGATGTGAACAGGCTGAGGAAGCAGAGCAGTGTTTACTGAAAATCACATTTGGGATGCACCGATAGTAATCTGACTTTAATTTAACTGGTGAAATGGGGATGTGAGTGTATGCATGTGTGTGCTCATATGTGTGTGTGTGTGTGTAAAGCGATGGGGTTGTGGGAGCCCCGCACTGCATAATTGAGACCGTATTTTCAAACTGGCCAGACCAGATCTTGACTCAATCACGTCTGGCCCCATGGATGGGGTAGACGAGGGTCTACATCTTTGTTTGACAACGTGTATGCTGCAGATTGATTTTCTGGTTCTGGTGGAACGGAGCAAACGGATGTGAAAGGGAGGAACAAGATTTTTTGCCTCATGAGGAAGGAAGTATAAGGAAGCGTAGCATTACGAACACGTGCTGCGCTAAAAACGTTTTTTTTCTGCTATTTTAAGGATGGCCCATTCCATGAGTCACCAAAAAATATTTACAACACGTTCCCATTTGAAGTAATATAATATCTTGTCAGCAGGTTTGTATGTTGCTGTCTATAACAAGATCAATGAAATGTGAAATGGTCGGGGGAAGCACACCAGTAAATGTCACAGGTGGGATGAAGAGAGTTCGGAGGGTTGAGAGAGAAGCAGTGAGAACAACTTATCTGGTAAAACTGGGCCTGGTGTCTACTGCACAACTTATTAATTATTATGTAGATTTAATCTAACACAGCCACTGATTTTGCTTCTGTAACTAGGACTCTGGTTTCCTATGTCTTAAAAACCACATCTTTCTAGTTTAGTTAGTGTTTTGTTGACTGGGTTTTACAGGACTGCCTCTTATACGTCACACGACCTAGTTTTAAACAGATAGGATTAACACTGAAGGATGAAAGAAGCTACTTGACACACTGAATCACTGGATAATGCTGGAGGATCCTTGTTTACATCAAGAAAAAAATCTGTGATTCTATTACATAGAGTATAAAGGGATTCAGATCTATTATCTAAAAATAAATACTTTCCAAATGTCATATCTGTTTTGCTGGTTAAACTAGTGTACAATAAAGTTTATTTGAATCTTTCTACATTAAATTCAAGCAGCTTGATGATCACTAGATGATCGTCTATTTGCAGCCGGTTGCTCAAACCAGCGAAGTCTCCTTTCGTGAGCAAAGTGGTCGTGATCATCATTTCCAAATGTCTCCGTCTCTGTCCAGACACAGCACAATGCAGACAAGACGTGTGGATGTAGCCTCAATGTTGTTTTCATCCTTTATCTTATGAAAACGAGGGCATTAGCTGTGTTTCTTTCATAAATAACACAACATTTTACTTCTTCCTGGTGAAGCGAGACACATTTCAAGACGTTCTTTGGGTATTTTCTCTCATGAACTACTGCACTGGGATTGAAACAATCCCATACTTGTGTGTGTGCATATTCAGCAATGCAGATCTATTATTATAATAATCTATTACCGTCATAAATTTAGGAGATTGTTTCAGTCTCTGTATACGAATGCTTTCTCCCACAGTCATGTCTATCTGCATCTGTTTTTGTTTTCTTCAGTTTTTTTTTTGTGATGCCACAGCGGAGCGATGCTTGGTTTTTTAGAGGAAGTGAAGAACTTAACATCACACACACTTTCCAGTGAGTCTCTGGAAGGTCTGACGTCAGCGCACAATTAATTGCGTGCCACAATGAAAATATGATTTAAGCATTCATCAGCTCATCACTGTTGATTATCTCCCAGAGATGCCTTTTCTTTAATAACAAGACACATTTTTACACAATTACAACAGCTGACAGAAATGTTAGCATGTCGTAATTTAATGTTACCACACTTGGCGCAATTAAAATTATACAATAAAACCATTTTTCCTCCTGCGTTCTTGGGAGTCACCACATATTCACCATCTGATGTCAAACTCATGATCCAAACCAACACACAACTCGAGTTTGAGTTTCACATCTTCAGGGATCAACCCACACGGGCTGGGAAACTGAATGTGTGTGTGTGGGTGGTTCATACTTCCAGTTTAACTGCTTTACTACCTGTAGGCCTTGGAGTTTTTGTTCCCTCCCGTGTTTGATCTCTGCGCCATTGTGGCAGAATGACTGACCTCAGTCAGACCTGATAAAACAGTCCCCACCTACAATCTCTCTTGCAATTAACACGAAGAGCACGTTATTCACAACAGGATCTGGAGAGTCGTGTAAAACCTCCATTAAATCCAGGCGTCGTATCAAATTTCAGCTGCCGGGTGAAAATGCAATTCACTTTGCACTGCAGGAATGCAGCACAGATGCAAGTACTCAGCGGGATAATGTACAGTATACAATGTGAAACCAAGAGAAATAAATATTGTACAAAAGAGGGTTACCAGTTTTACGGGAAGTTAATTTAAACTGAAAAAAAACAAAACATAAAGAAACATACAAGCGGCAGCCGGGATGAGATGAGATTGAATATATGCATACGTTACCCACGGTTTTCATAATGTCGAGCAAACATATGAAAACAGTTTTGCTCCAGTGTGACGTCAGATTATAATACACACACAAAAAAAAAATACCATAACATCCTGAATGCGCTGTGCACTCAAGGAGCGGGCCGCTGTACTGACTGGGGGTGCAGATCAAAAGCGGTGGCCTGGGGCCGATTAGATCCAATTCCACTTTGGTACCAAGGCCTGCATTTATTCGCTGACATTTACCATACAGTAAAGTCAGACACAGCCCTTGTGGAGGAGGCCCCTCGGTCGGAGTCTCCTAAACCTATCAGCGGACAAAGAAAGGAAAGGGGCGACTTTAGACGGCCAGAAAAAAGCAAGGGAGCATCTGACTTCCATTGCCGAGCTCAGCCTGTGTGTTCCACTTAGCCACTGGTATTTTGAGGAGATGCAAGGCACCGTTACCAGAGCCCCGCACTCAAACGCTCATGATGTCATTGAGGTTCTATCATTATAGGCTGCAGATGATGCTGCACTGAGGCCGGGTTAATTCCCACGCTTGTTTCTGCAAACTTTACTTCGGGAGCAGTAATGCAGAGAGGATTCCGGCTGAGACTTTTGAGCTGTGAGGAAAGAGATATACTTTTATTTTATTTAAGTTTCAAGGTAAAACAAAGCAACTGGGGCTTAATGCATGTACATTTTAGTTTTAACGTAAAACAAGCTCCATCCACACAATCCCCGTCCACCTTAAAACACCCATCACATGATCATTCACATACAGCGGGCATGTGGGTGCCGGTTTAAACAGGAAGCAGATTGACTGCACTGCTAAGTTACAGAAAGAAATACTAAACGAGGACCAGCATTGTTGAAAAGTAAGTTGAGGGATTTCTGATAACTGATAAGATCCAATGAGAGATGATTTTCTAAATGTCTGTCCACACTACAAAGCAGCCCCAGAGGTTTTCAAACTAAAACGAGGATGGCAGCAGTTCCTAAACTTCTCTGTCTTAGTTATTACAAGTGAGTAGTGTTAACGACAGGTGTAAAAGTAACAATTCTTAAATTCTTAACTTAAAAATGCCCATTTCTTGTTTCAGCTGCAGAACAATTGAAATCTGCCCCAGTACATAACATATACATTGTGAAAACATGAGTGTTTTACAGATTTACTGTATAAGTGGGTGTTAACTTCCAGATAAGCTCAACTGTGGCGCACTACATCCATAATGTGGACAGGCAGCTTTCTTGAAACATCTGAGCACTTGCAGTGAATTCTTCACTTAAGATAAGGAGTATAGGTAATCTGGTCCAAATAGGCCATCTGCTGTTCCCACAGCCAACAACAGAGGCTAATAACATGCTGCATCCAATCAGATTGGACCAGAGTCAGCCGAGATAAAGGCAAAGCAATAAAATGAAACAATCTGGTGCTTTGACACTACAAGGAAGGGAGCTTGCTATTCCGCTGCTGGGCCGGGGGCAGGAATGTGCTCTTTGAACCAGCTTTCTTTAACAGCGGAGCAGCATGCGCACAGCACGCCCTGAGTCTCCGAGCTGGCCCGGGGACCGTGTGCTCCTGGCGTGGGTACGTCATACGCGGGGGCCACCAGGTCAGAGAGCTGGCATCCTCACCCCTGGCACAAGTTGCTCCCCTTGGGGGCGTAGGGGCTGACACCGGGCTCATGGGGAGCACCAGACAGACAGGGGCCTACCAAACAGCTTGTGACCATAACCAACAGTGGCGGAGAACAATGAATGCAATTATTTACAAGAACACAGTCCAAGTCTCTTTGGGTTCTCTCCCTATTACGCCTGTTTACTCTCACTCTCCTCTTTGCGGAGCAGCGTGGAGGGGCTGTGACCCTGTCGCTACAGTCGTCAGCCGGACTGTTTCATAGCGCCCAGGGCTACCCCCGCTATTCATCCTCCATCGCCATCAGGCCCGATCGGTGTGCAGCTGCAGCCTCTTCCCCACCAACTGTACAGTTTGATGGAAAGGTCGAGGGAGACACATGAAACCAAGTGGAGCGGAGTTTCTTCAAGCTTTGTGCAGGAGAGAAAAAAAACCAAAAGTTTTTCTTTAGGTGCAAACGTTGAGGTAATGTGGAAAAGATCCACCGCAGGTTCAAACAATAATATTCTGGTGAATCATTACTTTCATGCACCATTAGGAAGGAATTTTTTTCTTTTTCTTTGGGTTTTAACTGCTGAGAACCTGGTGCAGACCCGAAAAGGTTCCTGTCAGCGCTGTGGCTGCGAGGTGCTGGGAGGAGCCGAGGCCTGAGCGGGCAGAACCGACGGCCCAACGACAAGACGCTATATATTCAGCCTCGTAAAGTGGAATCATAAAATAAAATTGAGTGCAATACTTGTAATGTAATATTTTTTACACAGCACAACCAATGAGTGGTGCCATTGACTGAGGTTCCTTTTGCTAACGGAGAAAAAAAAACAAATTAACGACTATTAACACCCGACAAAGGTCAAACCCAGTGAAGTTTCCCGGAAAGTGCTGCTAATAAGTGAGTTTTCCAAACATCTGCAGACTCTTTTTAAGTAATAGCAAAAATCCAGCTCTGTGATCACTGCACTAACATAACAGGTTATTCTGGTTTACCTGATTTCAATATAAGATAACACTTCCCTTCTTCTCCTTCACCTACTTTTCCATCAACCGAACACACAGGGGCATCACACGCACACACATACAGTAGATACAGTAGGTTCCATCTTTCCTTTCCCCCCGTGGCTCTTGGCTGTGGCCCTTGGAGTCTCCAGATGAAGAGAGCGTGGAGTGTGGCAGAGGGTCCTTCCATAAACAATAAACAACAGTTATCTTGTGTGCGGCCGTCTGTGTCGAGTGGCACACGAAGCCAAGGCCCCGGCATCTGAGGGGCGGCATCTCTCCGCCTTTGGTCTTGTCTCTTTCAATGGCTTATAAAAGTGTGGATGTGTGTGTGTGTGTGTGTGTGTGTGTGTGTACGCCCAAGGGTGTGTGTCCACAGCACAGCACAGGGCTCCTCTGTATTGTATTCTGAAGCTGGCTGGAAGTAAAAAGGCAGAATTAAGAGTGGCGGGGGCAAGAGGAAGGGAGCTGCCAGCACACTGCAGAACTGCGGGGAGCTCCCCCAGATCCCAGCTGCCCGGGGCTGGCTGAGAGCATCAGGCGAGTGCCAGGCTTCCTCGGCCCTCGTGGAGGTCGGCCAGAGAGAGTGGGAGGAGTGGGAGGTGCACGTCAGAAAAAAATGCCAAAAATAATGTCTGGGCCTATATAAAGTTGGCCTTGGGAGACACAAAATGCTGACATACACGAGAAAAACTCAATCTGTTGGCCGGTGAGACCCACCGGGGGCAATTTGTTTTCAGAGAACAAAACAGAGTTTCAAGTAATAATTGCTTATATAAGGTGTTCATATTTTATGAAGCACTGGAACATAGAAGGCAAAGAACTTCCTCAGTAGCCCAATAAAATGCTCTTTCATTATTGGTGGCCTGAATGCCTCTCCTCCTCCTCCTCCTCCTCCTCCTCCACACGGGCTGGCAACAACGTGGAAAACAAAGTTTATCTGGAACGGTTTAATGCATTATTTGTCTAAAAATCAAGGAAGTGAGTTTATTTTGCAGATAATTATAGCTTTTGTTGTGTCGATGGCCAAGATAAGCCAGAGTTCCGAGCCATTAACCGGTCGTGCTTTTTCTGGCAGACGCCACCGCTGAGTTTGTAACGCACAATGCTCTGTTAGAGCTCTGGCAGCGAGCTGGAAGATCTTAACTG
This sequence comes from Pleuronectes platessa, assembly GCF_947347685.1. Lineage (NCBI taxonomy): Eukaryota > Metazoa > Chordata > Actinopteri > Pleuronectiformes > Pleuronectidae > Pleuronectes > Pleuronectes platessa. Next base: position 5,238,773 of record NC_070632.1, read on the forward strand.
TAGTGGGCAGGGCTCCTTCCACTGCACATTGCAAATCAATCAATCAATTTAATATATGATTATAAATATAATTAGTATAAAACATGTTTTTCAGCCTTAATAAGAGCGCACTGGTTCCCACCCTCCTATCTCTTGACCCACTGACATCAAATATGACTCAATGCAAAATCAAAGCCATCAACTATACAATAGTCAAACCATATGTAAAACCTAAATGTCTTATCCCAGTACACACTGTATGTCGGCCCCTCATTCTACTGTAAGCAGCAGTACTAACAGCGCAGGGAAATCCCCTGACTGGTCGAGACCCTTTTCGCCCTCGGAGCTGACCCAGGAACAGGCTGGGGGCGCTAATCATGGCACTTGGCCCACATCAGAATTTTTCCATAGGTCCTCAGAGAAATGCCCTTCCTCTGCAGAGGCAGGTAATCACAGCGAGAGCACATCCCGCCCAGATGAGGCCGATGAGCGCACGCCTGCTTTGTGCCGTGCAGGAGGAGTCGGGGACTATTTCTGGGCTTCTGACAGAAACAAATGACCCCTGTGTCACCCGGCCTGTCAGAACTGCCTGCCTGCTGGGGAGCTAATGTGGGTGTTGTCCGTCATTGTGCGTTCCAGCCCCGGGGCCGGTGACAGGAAGTGAGCTCCGACATGACAAGGGAGAAATCCATTTACATCTACAGGCTGTTTACTCATGAAACACTATGTGAGGGCGTTGGGCAAACTCAGCCCTGAGGTGTTGACAATTCAGGAATGAGGCTGCATTTGGCATATTTTGCATGTGGGCTCCTCTGATTCAACAGAGTAAAATTAGTCCTACAAGTGGGAAAGGAAAAAATAGACATACTGTATATGCAGGCCTCCCTCTGTTTCATAATGTTTCCTGCCCTGCAGGATTACAGCATTACCTCCAACTACAAGGGTCCCCAGGTTTGCTTCCCGGGTCAGAGTCCTGACGTACGTTGTCTGTGTTTTCCACAGCGGAACCTTTTCCTCTGGACACCTGAGGTTTATTATCACGTCCAGAAGGGGCCATTGGGATGCATTTCATTACACTGTTCTCTCCAACACCTTATTACTGCTACGGTAGCTGCCCTGTAAATTTGAAAATGACTATGTCAGAGATGCTATTGTTGGACTCATTGTTCCATCGCAGGGAGGAGACGGAGAGTGAAAACATCTGACAGTGTGAAAGAATACTTGGTTCTCTGCTGTGTTACACGTTGTCTGGTCTGAAAAGGGACAAAAGTGAAATTATAAATAAACTACAGAGAAGTATCGCACATATGTCCAATTATAAGCTTATTTTAAAAGTTGTAGAAATTGATAAATGTTCACCACATTCTTGGATTTATCATTTTTGCACTATAGGTGAGGATGTTAGGAAAGGATCACAAAAGTTGTGTGTCTCGCCAAGACGAGCCTGAAATATTGGTCGATGCTGCACCAACTGCCAACAGTTCCCACAGTCTAAACAGGAGGTCCCAATTTAAGTGGCCACCAAATGCTTTGGTGACATAAATGTGGAGGACTTAGCAACTGTTCTCATGCCAGACCACTTTTTCCTCTTTATCCACAAACGTGACTGATCTGAGTGATAAATGTTCATGTGTGCACGGGCGGGCGGAAAAACTCATTTCCTCTGAGGGCTGAAAACCAGAGACAAGCCCAGAGCAGGTATATGGAGATCAGGTGGGGTCTGACGGGGGGGGGGATTCGTTCCCATGGTTTTGATGTAAACACAAACTTATCAGAATGAATCCAGATCTACTGGAGGGACGATCATCAACAAATTGCACAGGCTTCTAAATATATAGTCCCCAAAATATGTTTTTTATTTCCCCATCAAGATCCATTCATTATTCTCTGGGAAATCACCTTCTTGCACATGTCGTCATAAAAAGTTAAAGAAAAATCCTCGATCTTTGTTCCTTAGTCGAGATTCAAGCCATATTTAATGGGTTCTTCCACCAAACCCTTCCAGGAAGTTACAATAAAATTGGTTTAGTAGTTTTTGCGTGATCCCGCTAACAGCCATGAAAACATAAACCTCCTGTGCAGAGAGGAGCTGCTCAGCGGCGGGACGCGACCTGGTGACTAGTTTAAAATCCAAAGGTCAAACACTTGTCTTCATAAATTAAAAGATTAAAGCTCTATGACTTACATTGAAGGCTCACACGTGGGGTCAGATCTTCTTCTTCGCTTATTTCCGCCATGTTTATCATGACACCCAGGTGTGCCAAGAGGGGGGGGGCGCTTGACCCAGGCATGAGCTCCTATGGGGGGTGAGCCACAACTGGCTGGCAGGCTCTTTGGTGCTGCTTATCCTTCTGCTTTCCATCATATTATTCCTCTGTGTCTTCATGAATACTGGTGTTTGATTTCACATCTGGATTGTCTGTGATAAAAGAATAAAGAGAGCAAAGTTAAAATACAGAAGAAGAAGAAGCAATTCCCTGTTTATCATGTGCCCATTAAAGTCCTCTTTCCTTTATTTGACGTGTGTGTCATTTGAGGCTGGCCATGATCAAGTGCCTCTGTGTACATCCCCCCCCCCCAGCCCTCCAGACTCCCAATGCCCACAGTGATCGACTCCCACTCAACCAAACGCAACAGGCCTAGCCCACCATGGCTATTGGCAGTGGCACAACCAAGCTGACATTTATTATCTACCTCACTGCCCTTGCTAGCAAGCTGACGGGATGGGCACCATTTGTCTGGCTGCAGAAGAAAGCATCTGTCCGCGCCTGTGAAGGGTCAACGAGGGCAAGATGGTGCCCGGTCGACCCGATGTTACTTTAAATCCAAATCACAACCAATATGTTTGATTTGGTCTAAAAACCCTAATGCATTGCATTGTTTTTTTGTTTGTTTTGTGGAAATCAGATGAAAAATGCAGCAAGTAAACAGCTTATAATAGACAGAGACTCAGACCTAAGCAGTGTTGCAGATGTGTGTTTGCAGAAAAAAACCCACGACAACTGACAAGAGCTGAGATGTGATTCATGCTGGGATCTTCTGATTATGTGGTCTCCCCTAAATCCTCCTCCACCTCTCCAGCTCAGCGCTCAGTGATGATAAACCTGCTTCCTGAAATGAACCACCGCCACTTCCATCGCACCGAGCTCTGATCCAGTCATTTTGTACCTTTATGACTCAACCGCAAGTCACAAACTGTTCTGACCACAGCGCTCTGACTCAACTCTGAGTTTATACAAGAAAAATCATTTCTACCGCTGTCACCGAAGACGAGCTCATCCACCCGACCTCTGTGACTCATCAGGTGGAACGCAGCGACGGGGACAGGGGGACACAGCGGAATAACACCAGCAGCAGCACCATAGGGAAAACAATAAAAAGGCAGATAATGACAGATCTGGCCTGTGACACAGATGGGCCAGGACTGTTTTAGATAGACACCCTCCTCATCAGGCGGAAAATTGCAGAGCTCCCTTGAAGGAAACATGACTGGAATTGAGGGATCAAAGAGGGAAGACTTATGGACTTGCATTATAGCCTACAGATGCTGCAAGCTGGTGTTTTGGTGTGGCTCTTAGTCATATGTGGAGGTGGCTTTTTAAAATTCTATTTGTGAAGGATCTTTTCCTGTTGTTTGTCATGCAACCTTCATGCCTGTCACAAACCTCGTTATACTTGTACTAAAGCGTTTGGCCCCCGAAACTATTAATATCTGAATAGTCTCCCACGGCACATATGTCTGTTCTGGAGAATGTTCTGGTTGCACGCATCATTCTGCTTGTTTGTATCTCTCGCATCCAATTAATCCCAGGGCGGCGCTAAACCAAGGATGCAGAAATGTTGCCCGTGCAAAAATGATTTCAGCGGGGACTTGTTGTGGTAGAACATTCATTGTCAATAACATGGCAAATTCTCCAAAGAGAAAACATTACAAAAAACAATACAAAAAATACAGTATATCAGCACATTTGTGATTGCACCAGTCAAATCCGTGTAGGTTCTCGCTTTTTTCAGATTTCTTAAATGTTAACAGGTTGGATGCCATGTTAATTAGCCAATAATAACAATAATCAAAGAATGCACCAACACTCTTGACTTCTAAGAAACACAAACCCAATCCGCTGCACACAAACATCCACATGAACCCGACTGTTCTCCGAGGCGTGGCACCAGTGGTCTTTCTAGAGGTTTTTGGGGCTGTGGTGACGAGTGGGTGGCCCGGCCCTGACCCCTATTCATCTCAATGAGATACAGTAGGCAGAGTTGTGAAGGGACGTTCAAAGGAGTTGCATCCCCACAAACACACACACACACACACACGCGCGCGCGCACGCACACACTCCGAGGTCAGAGAAATACGTTTACCACAGTAGCAAGACTTGTTTTAGACCATTAATCTAGTCCCTCAAGCATCTCTGCATACGTCTAGATATGGGAAGTGAATGCTAGATAAGGAAATTCATCTAAAAGAAATGTCCCTTCTTTTCCTGCCCTTTACATGCCCCTTGCACACCAGTCCACTCTCCCAATCCCACCATCACAAATTTACCTATGACCACTGTATTATTTGTTTACGATGACGTCTTCTCGACAGATCCGTGTGTTTATGTCAACAACTGAAGCGCCTTCTGTCTGCTCAGTGGTTCAATGCAGAAAACTCTGGTTTGATTTCTCATGGGGAAATTTCAGAGACAAAATGGGAAACCTTGCAAAAGAGACGAATTTGTGACGTGTTAGATGATTTCCCCGAGACAGTTCATTCAACTGTAACCGCACTATGTCAACTGGAAAATATTCTGAAATCACAACTATACGCAAAACACCATCTCGGCCCACAAGCATCCCCCATTCATGAAGATGCAACACCCGTGATAACCCTTTCTGTGTCGCCCCATCTCCAATCTTTCAGAGCTGAGACATCAAAGCTTGGAGCGGTGCCGCGGTCTCAGGCAGAACGACCACTTGTCTCAACTTGGACGTGATCCTAGAGAGTTTTTGACGTCGGTGTCCACGGGACAGACAGGCTCATTCACACGAGCTCTCTCCTTCCTGGCTCGGCCCTCTTGTTCTCACAGGATCCAATACATTCATAACCAAACAGTGGTCAGCGGCACAAGAGGATCAAGAACATCCAAAAAAAAAAAAAAAAAGAAGTCTGTGTTTCATAAGCAGTGCCAAAGGGTTTTCCATGAGACTCAACACTAAATTGCAACAAATCAATAGCGCGCAGCTGGTAAATATAATTCACAACTTTAGTCGACCATTGTTCCTGATGCAACCCCTCGTGAACTCCGTGTCCTCAAAACATGTGAATGCTATTCTGTTCTATTCCGTTTGGTTTCATTCTATTCTGGTGGTTCCCCGGTTGATTCATTGGATAATGCATGAACTACAATCCCTTCATCACTCACAGTAAGCTGAAGTTTATTCGTACCAAGCAAATGTCCTTCTGGAAGTAATGATTAATTGCAAATTAATTAATTGACCTGTCCATATCTGTAATTATCTGATTAATGGTTTTAACCAGACAAACCATAGAGCCGCACTGACACATGGGTCTGCACCACTGCATCAAAGATAAGCCTCCAGTGTTTAAAAGGCTCCTGTAATAAATTATAATGTTTGGTATTTGACTTAATGGATAAAATTAGGCTGCAGATTTGTCGAGAGAAATCACCATTAGCTACAAATTCATTGACCTTTGAGGAAAAGTATGAATTATTGCTTCCAGACGTGGAAGTCTTAAAACAGTGCTTGACAAAGGGGTTTCCTCCTCCAGCAGCCTCCTCTTGTGGTCTCCTCCAGCAGTGAATCTTAGGCCCTGTCTCGTTTCCTTTTTGTGACCTGCCCCTAGGTCATGACTTTTGTGTCCGATGGACATTCTACAAACAATCAGTTCTTCAACCAAGACCTGGACAACCAGTCTATATCATATCGAACCATCATATCTCCTTCTTTTCATTACCGGTTTCCTGCAGTTTTTTGATTATTTATTTATTTAAGCCTCGGAAAACACATTGAGGAATAAGACCCTCATTTACAATGGTGCCAAGGGTATAATGAACAGTTAATGCATTGAGAAAATAAATAAATAAATAAGAAGTAATAGTAAAAGTTTACAAAAAATGTTTTATCTGCGGAACGATTTCTGAACACATGTTGTTTCTTGCAGCTTCTTTCATATTCTTATGAAGGTTGACACAAACTTTTCTGGTCCCACTTCATGCTGAAACTTTTTGTTTTTACAATGTTCGACTTTAAAATTATATTGCATAACATAAATTTCATTATAATACATAAATATAAATCACATATTTAATCTAGGTCACACGTTCTCCCCTTTTCCTGGACATGGATCCTCCGCTATCCGTCACTCTCATCTCTTCCTTTCTGCCGCTCACTGGCCCCTGGCACCATCTTGAATATTCATAACTGTCCTCTGATGAGCATGCTAAATGGGTGTCAAGATGATTTGGCCACATGACAGAACTGGATTGTCTTTGATAAGCCCCGACTTGAGCCAGAACAAGGCGGCAAGGAGGAAGAGAGCGACAGAGAGAAAAATAGACATTGACCCCAGAGGGGATTCGGGGGGTTCTGTGTCGGACCAATCAGAACCACGTAGCAGGACGGTTGGAGAAAGGCCTGGGCAGCAATGGAGAGGTCAGTAGGGGGGCGGACCCCCGCGGTGGCCCTGGGGGTGAAAGTCATTGTCACCCGGCTTTAATGGGTCCTAAAATTCCTCAACTGACCGAAACCTGTGAACGATTGAGAAATGAAAGACATTTGTGATTCAAATGGGGCCTCTGGGGGATCCACCATGAGGTCTGCAGTTGGAGAAGCTTCTCAGAGGAAACAAACACTCTCGAACCCACAAGGATAAGCCAACCTGGTTCCCCCCCCCCCCCCCTTTTTTTGCTACAACTTCCCATTTTCATGATTTTACATCACAAAACTGCAGGATTTAGCTCCATTTACTTTGACTCGGGCACAAAAGCAGCTTCCGTTTTGAACATAAATTATTTCATTCGTATTTGGCAAATTGAATAATTCAACGTTCAAATCACGGTGGGAAAGGAAGCACTGTAACGTGATTTGATGTCTTTCCTGCAAAGAGAATTCCATTATTAACAAAATGAAGGAAGTCTTGTAAAATGCAAAGAACATTGTCAAGACTTGAATTAATTCTTCTGCAGCTATAAATAGAACAATGTGTAATTTCAGAGGGTAGAAATTCCCCTTTCTTTGTTGATTTATTTATTATTCTGCTCTTATGGGTTTGGCCTAAGCTATAGCCTTCAAACCGCCGGCAATCTCCACAGCAGCAATAACAGGAAACACTGATTTCTTAATTCGATAGCCCCGTCGGAGAAGTCCAACTTTCCTATAGGCACTTGAGAAAAGGGCCAGAGAGCACGGCTGTATGTTTGTTTGTTGTGTATATGTTGCACTTCACGCTGCTGCATATCCATTTCTAAAGGAAAACACTTCTTTCAACTGCTAATATGTTAATTTGAGGACAGAGTTTTAATAAAACGAGTTGGGCCCATGAGTCGTTATAAGGTACAGTGGGAGCTGAGATGTGATTTTTATTACGCATGTTCTCCTGAAGGTTTACACGTTTTTCTGATTTGTATACCCAGCATTGATTTTGTCCATCTGCACATGTAGAAATCCTGGACACATTTAACTTTGGCCGTGTGTAAGCTGTGTTTACTCGCGGAGCTACTATACCCCTGCTTGTTACATAAATCTTTTCATCCCCCGGGAGGCATGGAGGCCTGGCACTACATGCATTGTTTCCTCTGTCAGCACTGCAACCTCATCTGGCCTCACTGTCCTGGCACACCGCGGACCCTGCCCCGGCCCACATGGCAGACAAAGACCCCCGACCACCCTCAGACCACCTTACACCGCCGCCTCCTATTGGGCACCCCCGCGTTTATCAGGGCGCATATAAACATGTGCGTGCACACTCACACATGACACAAGCCTCAGTGGAAATCTCAAACCTGCTCACTAATCTTCACTAAATCTGCCCCCCCCCCCCCCCCCCCCCACACCCCATTTGGCTTTATCTGTCTTTTGTTATCAGTGCTGGAGCTGGAGAATGGGAGGGGGTCACAAGGGTAAGACTTCTTTTCCAGCATCTGCCTAAAGAGTGGGGGGGGGGGGGGGGGGGGATAGGAGAGGAGAACTAGGCAGGACAAGGGGCCTCCCCTTACTCAACTCCTCAACCCTCCACACCCCAGCCCCCCGGCTCTGATATATTTGGAAGTCTTTTTTCCTTTTTCCTTTCCTCTAAAACCCAAATAAAGTGTGTGATGGATGAGTGAGCAGGGGCAACACCTCCCCCATCAATCTACAGCCAGCCGGCTTTAGGAAGGAGGGGGAGCTCTTCCCTTCACATGCCTCCAGAGGACCCAGCAGCATGCCCCCCCATGTCTCCCTTACACACACACACACACCTCCACAATCAGCTTTCTTTACATGCACAGTGTGCTAAGATATCCGCTAAAGGCAAAGGCACGATACAAACCTACAATATATAAGCTAGCAATTACACATGAGCAACACTCTCCACCCTCAGCCCACCACAGCACAGTTTAGTATCCCCTTAACAACCCAATTGCACCCCCCACCCCCCCCCAGTCTGCGGACCCCCTGTGATTACAGGGAGCCTGATTTCAAACCAAACACGTAAAAATTGCCACAGCCCAGACAGGAAAGAGAACGAGCGAAGGAAGAAAAGTCAGAGAATAAATGCTAACAGAGAGAGAGAGAGAGAGAGAGAGAGAGAGAGAGAGAGAGAGAGAGAGAGAAGAGGACAGGAGGGGTAAAGCAAAGAGTGTGGAGAAAGGAGACACCAACTGGTCCTGGTTAGTGGCTGCAGAGCACAAAGATCTGAACAACACAGTCTCTCTCTCTCTCTCTCTCTCTCTTTCTCTTTCTCAGAGCACCACCAGCACAAGGAGTGAATTCCAAGAGCGTGTCGTCACCTGGAGCAAGGGAAAGGCAGGGAAGTGGTTTTAGAAGAAAAAAGGAAAACCCTGGTTTAAGCTCTGGGTAAGTTAGTGGGTGGTTTGTTGGGTGGTGTTGTATATATGCACTCCGTCTATATATACATATATATATTCTCGGTGTATGTGTGTGTAGGTAGACTTTAGGGGGTTACATTGCATGGGAGCTTGCACATGGAGACGCAATCAACTTTAGAAAATCAAAGTTGTGCATCATGAATTACATTGAAGACACACAATCCGCAGGTCAGTGCAAAAATAATAAGCTGACGACAACCTCGTGACTGATGGACCGACCACTACCAGCATCTCAATATCCTTACGTGCCAGTCTGAACACTGTACAACAATTTAACACAATCCAATGCAAAATACCTGCATCTAAGTCTTCCTTTGTGAAATTTGTTGTTCTTGTAACAGGGTTTGTTTAACTTTATGGTAATTTTGTTTGAGGTCATAGTTGGTAGTAGTGTTGTATTTGGATTTCATACCTAAATCGGGCATATCCTGATGTCTTACGTATTTGGCTGCAGGTGTTTGGAGGATTTATTATCAGGACACCTCAAACATCACTGTTCCACACAAATCATAAATGGGGTTGGATACAAACATTAGTATCACATCTCAAGGCTGTAATGGACCCACAAGCTCCTGCAGCCGAACCACTCAGCTCCTCTTGCATCTTTAGAAAAACAAAACCGATAATCAAGGATTGTTTTGAAGATGACAAGAACGAGGAGGCAAGAAGAAAACAACTGCACCCAATTAGTCACTGTAAACATTGAGTTCAGCTGTAGATCAGCCACAGTAACACCATCACTAGCGCTGAAAATGGATCTAATTATCCTGTTTATTTCAAAGAGTTTATTGTAGATTATTACATTGTATTAAATAACATTGTACAGATATACCTGTTAGATGGAATTGGTGCACACACACACCAACACAAACACACACCCACACACAACCTGTTGGTCAAACATCTGCAGAAACATCTCAATGACCAAACTGACTTGAATAAACAGGAGCAGATATTATATTACACCTGTGTGCTGGTTTCATCTTTCAGGGAAGGTTTCTGCTGCTGGGAAGTGTGACGCGCTGCACCTGAGGTCATGGTTATTGAAGTCCTTTGTCACAGAAATAGTTTTCACATCATACCCCTAACTATCAGAGAGGCTGTTATGTCACGTGGCCATTATGCATGAGCAGAGAGGGGTTGCTTTAAAGAGAGAGAATTTAAATGTTGTAGGTTTTCAGGCAAATCAGCAGGTTCCACTTTACATTAAACAACTTGTTCAGTTCACTTGTCATGCCCTGAAACCTCTCGTCAAAAGCCTGAAGGAGTTTCGTGAACTCACCAGCGTATCAATTAGCTAAAGCATTTGTTTCTTTGGTTTGTTGTTTTTAATTTATCGTATTCTTGCAGCTTTGCCAACAAGACACAACTTCTCCTCCTGAATGATGTTCCAGCTTCGCAGCTACCAGCTAGCTTACCACAGAACTCGCCCACATAACCTAATCCGGACATGTGCCTTTTCAATCACTGTGAGCATGTTCAGCGCACTGCAGCACACTACATCGTGTTTTTACTTCAACACAAATACACAAGTGTTTGTGCGTTTCTCTTGGAAAAACATTCCCAATCTACTTTTTCTCTTCCTGACAGTTGCCAAGATACTTCTCAACAACGACACCCGACAGCTACATGTGGGCTTCATTCACCCGGACTGTGACACGCAGCACACAGACGGGGGGGGGGGGGGGGGGGGGGGAGACCACCCTGAAGTACACGTTACTCCACTATATCATTGTTATTTTCTTACATGAGAAAATATTTGCTGTCATGAGGATGTTTTTTGCACTTCTAAGATGCTTCTTGTGTTTTTATGAAGTGACTTGCGGGCCGTGCACAGCTCAAAGGCCAGAGGTTCCCCACCCCTGACCTAACCCTTTAACCACAACCACTACTTGCCTAACCCTAAGCCCCTTAACCTAAGCTTCACCACTGACCATAAAAAAATCATCTTTTTCCCTAATTGGGTACGTGCTTTTGTCCATATTTGGAAAAGCCCTCCCCAATTAACCAGCCTTGAAATTTTGCATCCAAAGGCAGAGTACACACAAACACACTCACACAAATAGTTTGCATTGTAGTGTGAGTGTGTGTGGAGCAGAACCTCCAACCAGCAGAATTACTGAAGCCGGGCCTCTATCGCCCCAAACATGTGGAGATCCAACTCGTTTGCAGCCAACCAGACTCATCAGGCTCCAGACAGTTTGATGTGGTGACGGAAACCCCGTGTTGTCGTTGTTGTTGTCATTTTTGTTTGTGGGTCAGGCGAGGGCTTCCGGTATTTTCCATGCCACACATTGTCAAGTGTGTGGTTTCACAAACGATGTTTTCGGATACAAAATACACTGCGGGCCGTTAGCTATCGGGCACCCACATGAAAAGACTGCTAATATGTGGAATCGGCCGGACTTCCAGGACAACACAATAAAAAAAAAAAATATCCCATGTTGGAAAACTGATGAGTAGCCTGTGTTGTGTGGGATTTTAAACCCAGAATTCAAGGAAAAAAAACAATGAACACGAAGCCACAGCGGAGCTAAAAATACCGTTTGTCATGAGCACACAAGGAGCTGAGCTAAGCATAGCAGCGAGCGACTGACACAGTGAGAGAGATGGATAGACAGAGATGGAGAAATGGAGTGAGAGAGATAGCCTAACTAACAGCTGTGAACATTTTCCATTTGAAGTGAAACATTCCTGTGTGCTCACAGCCCTGCACACTCCCAGCGGGGCTTCCTCTCAGCTCCATGTGGTATTTGTCCCCAGCTAAGATCCAGGGAGTGGGAGAGCGAGCTGCAAACTTTCCACAAGGATACCAACCAGCCACATGCCACTCTCGCCCTCCCTCTCCGGACAGCACCGCCTCTCCTCTCTCCTCTCTCCTCCTCTCCACCGCCTCCTCGCCACCTCCTGCCGCTAGAATAGTCTCCTGATTGGAAGGGTTTCTATTTATAATCACAAACAACACGGTAATACTTGACCAGCGCTGAAAACATGTAGCCATACCACAAACACGACTTTATCTATATGTTGTGATATCTCATGGGAGTGATTCATCGTCTTTCTTCAACTGTTCGGTGAAATATCTCAGCATCCGTAGATCTAGATAATTCATCCCAGTGACATCACGGGTCTGCAGCCCCGGGATTGTTATCGTGCAATATTCTCATTTGGATCTGCATGAAATTTCACACACTCATAGATAAGATTCCGCTTAATAAGACTCATTTATTTATCAAGATCAGTGTATCATTTCCTGGTGAAAAAACACCCTCTTCTCAATAGTTGAGAAAGTGATGACAAATGTCTGGTTCTGCCTCTATGGGTCTTTTCCAACCAACCAACCAACAATCAATCAAACACACAGGGGTGAAAACGTAACCTCCTTAGCAGAAGTAAGAAAGGCTGGGGTGACCATGCCCTAACTTTCATTTTATTGTCATAATCAACATTTTAAAATATGGAAAACTACTTTCCCCCCTTTCCCTGCTCTCTCAGGATCTATCCCCTTCCTGAATTCTTCTTGGCTGCTACTCGCTGACTAAAACACGTCCTTCTGTGAATTTCCTTCCAGGAACATTTTGCCTCTTGGTCCCACCTTTTGTGTCCAACTTCACAGTTACTACCCTGGACTCCTTCCTGCTCTCCTCGCTTCTAGAGCTCACGGCCGTTACAGTTGTGAATAGCATGAGGTGTGTGTGTGTGTGTGTGTGTGTCCTCGAGGTTCTTGGCTGTGCTTGTGTGTCCTCAGGATCATGGGTCCTCCAGTTGTGTGGGTAACATGACGCTTCGGCCCCAGCCAGTTGCCGCAGATGGTAAGAAGCACAACAAGCGGAGCGCGAGAGGGGAGCGGGGAGGAAGTGCTGTTATCACCAGCTGGCTCGGTGGCTCAGCCCGAGCCCTCGGTAAGACGAGTGCAGCAACAGGAACGCGTGGGTGTGCATGAAGGCTGAATGGAGGCCCACTGAAGTCTGAGAGGGCAAGTGTTAGGAGTGTGTGCATGTGTGTGTGTGTGTGTACATGCGTGGTGTGTCTATAGGCGCAGTTTGTGCATCTACATCTGCTTGATGTGTGGGTGGGTGGGTGTGGGTGGGTGTGTGTGTGTGGCCTTTAATGCTCGTCGACGCGGTGGCCCACACATGACGTACATGTAGCCCGGAGCACTTACTTTTTCGACCTTCATCTTGTTTGTTTGTGCAGCCTTCAGAGCGGACGCGGAGAAACTCATTCTTGTTGCTGTGTTGTTTTAGTCCCTGATTACCCAGCAGTTAATGTTTAAATGCTACAGCAATTTGCAAACACATGAGATAAGGCCATACTGCCAGGAGAGAAGATAATCTGTACTTTTACTTTTCTCATTTTAAAGATGATCGGGTAAGTTCTTTTTTTTTGTTGATTTTTTCTTTTCAATGCAGACAGATGATGAGCAGACACATCAGCCAGATTTGATTGGAAGACCTGAAGTGTGAGTTATTTTGATGCTCTTCATTAACGCCTGTCTCCGCTGGTGCGTCTCACAGTCTCTGAGGGATTCAGACCTGAAGGAGCAGGGGCCTCTGACAGTTGGGAGGATGCAGCCATGAGACCTTGCCTTCCAGTAAAACTAAAACAAGAACACATTTCCCGTCACATACATTGATTCCCCCCTCCCTCATCTTTATTTTGTGTGTGTGTGTGTGTGTGTGTGTGTGTGTGTGTGTTTCTGTGTGTGCGGTGAGTGGCCTTGTGGTGTCACTTAGTTCACACACTCACAACCCATGCAACATACTGTATGAACTTCTCTCGATGACACAGAAAGCTCCAACATGTTTGCCTGTTTTACAGTTTGAGGATGGCTGGGACTCCCCTGCACGTCTGTGACAGTTTGATAACACATCATTTTCCAAGCACGCTCTCGTCTTTCCACATCGATAGTTCCATATTTACATCTCAATTAAAAAAAAAAAAAAAAAAAAAGCCCAAGGCCGACATTCCCTTTCTCTCATCGAGCCATCCCACCCTTTCCTAAAAAACAGTCATTGTTAGCACGGGACATGATTGCAGCTCTGGACAACAAAAGGGATCCGGCCCCGCACACGGACATGAGACCAGAAGCTGACATCATCATCTCTTCCTTGTCTCTTTTAATAGCCGTTTGATGTTTGAAAATTCAGCTGCACCCCTGCACACTACATCTTTAAGAGGCTGAAGCTCCTGTTAGGGAAGGCACCGTTACATAACAGACACCCCCACCCCGACCAACCACCCCGGCCCCTTCCTTTGCACATGTTTCCGAGTGTGACATGAGTTCAACAGTGAAAAGGGGGACAGAGGACCCTCTGAGTGATCAGAGCTGGAGGAGGGAGGATAGGGAGAAGGAGTGTGCGTACTGGTGCGATGTCCTCGCACTACATCATTCCTCCCCTCTCTCTCTCCCTCTCTCTCTCTCTGACGCCCTCCACCCTCTCCCCCAGGCAGCCGGCCATCCCCAGTCCACGGACAATGGGAGTGTTACACCAAAATAGTACCTTGCTTCAACCAGGCTTCCTGCCTGTGTTCTGTCCTTGCGATTCTTCTCTCCCTTTATCAAAAGGGGATTCCAGCGGATTGCTGACTCCAAATGGAGAGTGGGGTGGGGTGGGGGGGCACAAGGCCCGCTCAGCTGAGCACACAGGGGGCAGGTGAAGAGGTGAAGATGAAGAGACTCAAGGATGAGGAAGGACTTACAGAGATACATCACACAATGGAGTCAAGGGAACAGAGGAGAAGACCGTGTGGACCAGGGCTCTGATAGGTGGAGGCTGACGGACAGACGTCTCACAGCTGACATGAAACCCTTATGAGATCTGTCAACAGTGAGACAGCAGTGTCTCATGTAGGAACAACAGTTGACACACTTGCCGTCAAAAACAGGCTAATCTCCTCCACAGAAAATACAAATGGTTTCTTTAAAATAGGCTTATTCACTGAAAACTCCCCTTTGGCTCATGGCCTGGGGGGGAGGGTAAGTACTGCAACAGTCATCAAGATGCACTGTGTGAGAAACATTTGCATTATCTTCTGAATATCTGTTAAGTCCCGGGTCAAAAAGTCAACCTGTTCCAGACTGATGTGTTGTGCAAAAAGCATGACGTCAACACCAAGAAACCAAACAGCGGTACACAATAATTTGGAGACAGAGGGGGAAGATGAAGTTTCCCTGCTGGTTATGTGGATTTTTTTTTTAACAGAGGCCTTATTTGTTCCAGTGTATATTCAAGAATTGAAAATATACCACACAATGAGAAGTGGACGCAGGAAAAGGTTTAAGGCTAAAATACTTAAAGCCGTTTAAAGGGTAAGAAAATATGATCATTAGTGCAACCGTATCGAGTTCTGAAATCTTTGATGAAAAACAAAACAAATGGCGGGTCGCGACTACAACAATTACAAAGTCTGGGTATGTTTATGTCTGAAGAGTCAGCGTCTTGAGCTTTCAGCCAGGGACGTAATTGCAGAAATGGGGGATAGCTGCTAATGTGGCTATTAGGCAGGCACAGCTTTCTATTCCTGCTTTGCTGCTGTAGGTCTGTGTTGTAGCTGTCATATTCACGTCTGGCCCTAATTGGCCACTGTTCAGTCCAGTGTAACACAAACTGAGAGAGATGAAGGAGTCGCTGTCTCCATCACAGCCAGACCCACGACAGTTTTTTGATTAATTATCAAAAACAAAGCATGTATAAAAACAGCTTTGCAGAAGGCAAGTTTGCAAAAAGAGCTGAAGACCACATGAAGCACTGAGAGATATGACTTTGCTCTCCAGATTTCTGAGAAAAGCAAAGCGTCTCTCTCATGCTCTCTCGCTCACTCTCTCTCTCTCTCTGAGGCACTTCTAGGCTCTTGCAGCCTGAAGACAGGCCGCGTCTTCCCCAAGGGTTCTGCTTGGTGCAGACCCAAGAAAGAGATTTTCCCTGCATTGTCTCGAGGACATGTTGTGAAAGGCTCTGGCTCTGACCGTCCGAGGTCAGTGGGGGCTGCCTGTGTGAGGGCCTCATTCATGGCTGTCGAAATATGATGTGGTGAGTGGATGCATATGAGGCTGTACATCTCTCCCCCCCCCCTCTCCGTCTGAAGTGCATTCAAACAACATGGTCCTACTGAGGGCTTCATTATGCTGCCCAGGGGACCGCGTCGTCTCTGTGGCTGCATCGTGGATTCCTCTGCAGACTCTGCCTCTCTGGTTTCTTTCTCTCTTTTTTATTACACAGTGCAGTGACTGACTGGGAATGCACCTTGTGTGTCCCTGGAGGACCACTGGGACCCAACAGCACGCGTCCGCTCATCAGAAAATATCCCTTTCCGCAGCCAGGCTTGAGTTCAAACTGTGGGAACTCAGTGGACAATATATTTCCCTGTGGCTATGAGGACTTTAAAAGAATTGTTTCCCACTTTCTACTGTATATCAATTTCAATAAAAGTTTTTTTCTCCTATATCAGCTGCAACGATCCCTGCAGACACCTTGTGTACTTGCAGGATAGCTACTACACGGGACAATGCCGATGGGAAATTTTGAACCGGGTGTCAAAGGGTATCAATACATTTTCCTTCAAAAGCACATTTAGGTGTGTGAATGGACCAAAGCCTGCAGCTACCAGATTAATGAACAGACAATCTTTGAGGGATGTGAACACGTGATGTCGTTACATGCGAGCGTCAGAGGACCCACACGACATCAACTGGGAAAAAAAGAAAAAAGGCGCAAATCCACAAAACCGAAAATGACTCACAAGAACAAAACAGAAGCATTGATCATCAGTAGTTATACTTGTCTCACCGATTCAAAACAAGTAACACATACCAGCGGCACTTGGGATAGAATGCGGTACCCATACAATTAACCAAACAATTGGTTGCATCCCCTTAAGGACTTTCCCAGACAAGAGTGCCTCGCCATATCAGTGCTGTCCCTAGCTGCCTCCCTCGCCTGCAGTGCTGTGGTATCATATCTGGCCTCTTTGTGCGCTGGGGGATTTCCAGCCGCTGAAACGGTGAGCCGGTTGGGAATGGGCAACCGACCTCTGGGCAGCGTTTCTTTAACCGTGTGGGAACGGAGCGCTGCGTGTGGGACAGGAGGACACGGTGACACAACTGCATACATGCTTTTTTTGGGGGGGGGGGTTGACACTGCCGCTGTGACCGTGTGAAAAGCCACAGGGCAGATTGGAATTGGTCGAAATTTGAAGGCTCTGTTTTACCTTTTTTTTATTAGAAGATTCTTTTTTTTTTAACTGAGCCCTGAATACAATGAAGCCTCAGTACAAGTCCTTCAAACCAACATAGAGGAAACATTAAAAATACATAAAATTAAACACATAACATCTTGCAAATCATAGGCCTAGAAAAAGCAGAGACAGAAGACACATTCAACCAAGGAAGGAAACAATTGCAAACTCAAAAGCCTCAATCACGATCGGCTCATCGAGCTGTAAATCAGTCTGCAAATGGTTCCCGGCTGCAGAGAGGAGACAAAGGCCCGTCTGCCAAGCTCAGAACGAACCTACAGGGACAGTCAATGGAAGAGTGTCATCACACCGCACAAAGTAATTACTGGGTTTGGCGTGAGTCGGACCTACAAAAGGTAAGAGGACGGGCCTTTTTCCTGTGTACGTGACTGTTTGAATGTGTTTCTGTGTGTGTGTGTTTCTGTGTGTGTGTGATTTTTTTGGCTGCGAAAGCGATACCAAATACGTGACAATGACTTAATCTCCACTACCACAAAACCCTGACTCAAACAAAGCCAATTAATATCGACAGAAGGCGGGTCCCCCTTCATAAATCTAGAAGAAGGGACTTTTGCTTTGAGGAGAAGCATAACAAATATTCCAACTGACAACAAAACATTTGAATGAGTTCTAATTAATACAATGACACTTCTTTGTGTCTTCTTGTGCTTATGTTTCTCTTTGCAGCCTCGGCCAGCTTCCAAACAGCGAGCACTTTGCACACATTAATATTACAATGTCAACTAATGAAGAGGTTTTTTCATATCTCAACATTCATTAACGCCCCATCGCAGAGGATCACACATTTAGAACACTTGCTGGGAACATGAGTTTCTGTTATATGTATTTATGAAAATTAAAACGTGCAAGGCCTTTTTTTGATTTAATCATTTCCCCACATATTACTGCCTAGCGTTACCCCCCAGAGATAGCCACACATACATGGACAGACACACACACACACACACACACACACACACACGTCCTGATCAGCCACATTAAAACCACCTGCTTGATATTGTGGCGGTCCCCCCCCCACACTGCCAAATCAGCTCTGACCCGTCGAGACGTGGACTCCACAAGTCCTCTGAAGGTGTCCTGTGGTATCTGGCACCGAGACGTCAGCAGCAGATCCTTTGAAGGAACCTGCTGCATTTCCCATAAACGTGGTTATGGTGGTTCTACGGGTCGTGCTAACTTTGCTTTCGACACCTCCGCTGTGGGGATTCAGGGAAAGGAGGATTCTGCACGAGCGAACCAGCACGAGCCTCCGAGGGCTTTGAAAATGAACCCGACGTTTGAGTCAATCACTTTCAACAATCCTCTCCAAGTCTGAATGAAGGTTAACACGGATTGAAGCCCCTTGGAACAGCCATTACTCCAACATATACGTTTTCTACATCCAGGTCAATGTGCTCTCTGATCATATTCTTATGTGTAAATCATCATATTCACATGCTTAATCTGTGGATAATAACCTAACAAAGCTCTCATTGTAATTTCAGCTCATGGAGGCTCCAGGAAAATGACCAGATGAAAGTGTTTACTGCTGGTGGGAAACACATACTCTCTCACGTAGGGCTTGATGTGTTGCAGAACATGGCCCGGAGCTTCTCACTGCCTCTGCTGGCGATCTAAAGGATTGGACTCATGAGGCCAATTGTGGGGTTTTATGATTCTATTGATCAGGCACTAATTGATTGATCTCCTACTGAATAATAAACAATATATAATAGTCTACGTATTGTCTCCGTCAGATATGAAGTGTTGTGAAAGCTGCTTGTTGGACACCAGACCCCACTGAGGAGCATTTGTCCTTGTGGCTCATCTGGTTAAACTGCATGTTTCCAGCTGTAAAGATGCTCGAGATGTGTCTTTGTCATCACTGTGAACACGTCCCCACAAACTAAGCAGCACAGCGGCGAGAAATGCAACGTTTCACATTTAATTGTCTTTTTCTTGATAGTTGCCTTGATGCTTGTCAGGGTTGAAATGTAACACATGTTCCCCATGTCGGTCCAACACACTTCCTGCTGATCCAGCACCTCAACGGTCACACACACACACACACACACACATCATTCTATAGAAACGTGATGAAGTTGAAGTGTGGCTCACGACTCTATTGGAAATGCTGTGTCATGACTCAATTAAAAGAACTGATATTTTTCTCGTTAACTTGCACTTGCAGGGATTAATCAAACAGTTATTACGTTTGAATTTATTCTTGTACGACTTCTTTGTGAAACTTGGCCACACTTTTCAGACTTAACGCCCCATTATGTGTGAGCTCTTCTTTCAGGGGCTGATTACTTTAATTTAAAAAAAAACTTTTCTGGATGATTCACATGTTCTTACACAATGTGGAACAAGTAGTAAATTGGAAACATGTTCTCAAACCAAACCTTATCTAACCTGCTACTCCCACCACAACATAATACCATTCAAAGGAACAATAATAAGTCAGACATGCAGTGAAGTCAAAGTACTTTAAATAAGACAAACCTGGAGGGAGGGGGTTTGAACCCTAAATTGCCTCTGATGGCCAAACAACTGAACCCCCATCCCGAGTGAAAAGGTGTACCTGTGTTTGTATTCATAATCTCTAATATTTACACACCCTTCTTCCTTCCCTTGCTTTCTTTAATTCATGTACACCCTTAGATTTGGAGGGGCAGAAGCCAGCAGGTAAATCTCATGTATAGCGTTTCAAATCCACGTGCCGGAGGAGAAAGTCGAAGAGAGAAAATGTGTCACGGACTTGTAATCTCCGAGAATCAGGTTTGGAGAAAAAACAAATTGTGGTTTGTGTCCTAATTGGGTGTTTACAGGGCTCCGTTTACACATGGAAACTCGTGCATGTAAACAGGTACCAGCATCGAGGAAAATAAACCGATTGTCGATGGCCACTCAGCTACGAAAACACACAGCGCTAATTGAGTTACTTCAGCAAACTTCTCCTGTCATATAAATGTTATCGTCGGAAAATGACCTGTCTGTGTGTGTGTGTGTGTGTGTGTCTGTGTGTGTGTGTGTGTGTTTGCTTCTCAGACGGCTACACGATTTAAAAAAGCCTGAAACGCTCATGTGATTTCTCCCCAGTGTGACAAATTCTTTACATTCTTTCTGATCAAGGGAATTATCATTAATCAAGAACTTGATCAAAGATGCTTTTGAAGCCGATACTCGAGCAGACTGCGAGGTGTTCACTAAACTCACAAATGAGTCAGGGAATAAAGAAAATGAAGTAAATCCTCCTCAACGATAGAAAATTATCAGGTACCTCGTTCAAATATAATACGAGAAGGTATTTACAGTTGAGGACCTTGACAAAGAACCTCACACAGAGTTTGTGACCTCACACAGCACGGCTCTTGTACAAGCAAAAAACCTAAATCGTGTGTCTCAATGACTGCATCCCTTAGAAAAAAAAAAAGAAAAACATGTCTGGCCACTGGTCAGCAGCGAGCAGACAGAAGGTTAATCAGATCTACTCGACAAACGCAGAAAAACCCCAGCTGCACAGAAACCATTCTTCTCTTAACAGACTTGTAATTGCAGAGACAGACAGACAGATGCGGCTTACAAAACAACTCGTGAAGAGGAATGCCAGCCATTTGGCATGTACAGTACAACAGATGAATGGCTTTTGTTGAGGGGTTTCACCGGGCCGAGTTGACAGAGGGCTAAAGTCAGTGCTCCAGCTCGGCAGACAGACGGGACAAAGACGGGCCAGTGTATTTCACCCGCAGTTTTTTTTTTTTTTTTTTATCTGGGGGCCTTTTCACAGCTAATCCACTGGGCCTGAGAGGAGCAGCAGGACAGGCCAGTAATGCTGCTCCACCTCTGCGGAGGCCTGAGTCTTTGGCAGCATTATGGAGGCAGATAAAGGAGCTAGCCGGTGCCTTCTGTGTCTCTGAAGTCACTCCTGTCAAGCCGATTCTGATCCCTGACATCGGAACCATTGGAAGCGAGGCGTGCAGGTCATTGGCTCGGTTTGATGGCCAGGTAAGCTGCTGTAGAGCCTGCTGTTACTATAGTCTGCCCCAGCTGGACACTCGCTCTATGGCCTGGCTGTCGTGAGATCAGGAGCACACATCCACTAACCACCGTCCCTCCCTGTTTGTGTCTGTCTCTGGCTCTTTTCACCTTACGTCTGGACACCCTAAATAACCCAGACCACCTTTTTTTATGTCAAATTCCACATGGTTTCTATCTCTGTGGTGGCAGGACTTTCTCACAAAACTTAAACCCTATTTTTCTTTGAATGAGAGTACTCTATTGTTGCTCGAATTGTCCATCCGAACCCTAGCAACTTCCCCAAATCGGTATGCCGCAGGAATTCCTGGCTCCACTGCCAACTCTAGCTACCTGGTAAAGGGGATTAGGGTTGCTTTATCCTTTAGTCAAGAATGCGGAATGGTTGAACTTCTGACCAAGTCAGACAGGCTTGACATTCAAAGCCTGTGTTCCAGGGTGATGCCTCCAACCTCTGTTGTCCTTCTCTCAACTTCAATTTCTATCAGGACAATTTGACATCGACGGCACTTAATAAACCGTTTAACCCAAAACCCACTGTATCTAATGAATAGTGATGTAGGGAATAAACAGGGTCGGGATGATGACACACGCACTTTCATGGATCGTGTGAGATCAAACGCTTTACGGAATAGATGAACACCCCTGCGAATGCCTGGCAAACAGCCATATCCTTAATATAATTATAATCCTAGCATTCATGTTCGAACACCATCCATCCCCAACGAAGATGTTGAGTTTGAACAGGTAAAATCATGTGCCCAGCCATTCGTCCCAGTCCTCCCCGACAGGTCTCAAGGCTCTCATGTAAAAATAGCTATCATCGATAGCATTCCTAAGTTATGACACGGTGCTCAAGGTGACTGCCACTCCCGGTAACCCAGCAGCAAGTCTCTCAAACTCAAGCCCATTCATGAATACCATCACCTCGCAAACCTCCTCATCAGGAAGTAGCTGTGGTGGTGGCACATGGTCCCATCAAAACATAGAAAAGAGAGAAAGAGTCAAGGCAAAACAAGAGGCTAAAATCAAATCACGTGTGAAGACATCTTCCAAACATGTCAAATACATGTATGAACACAGGTAGAGGAGACACTTTCAGGGAATGAACAATATTACCTCATTAATTGTCCAAATCATTGACTGGATATGAAAAGATCAATATCCTCTGTCTCCCGTTGTACTGAAATGAAACTAAAAGAGTCACGATGTGGAGTGGTGCTGTGGTATCGAGGTCCTGATGACCAATCACGAGTCAGTCTCAGCTCTCAGTCCCGTTATTAAAGCACTAATTAAAACCAAATTTACTTTGTTACTCAGTGGGATATCAACTACCTCAAATGACACAAACCATCTTATTTGATATGTATTTGGACTTTTTAGTTGTGTCCTTGCCCCACCCACGAACATGGATGAGGCCTGGTTTATGCCCTTATAGTTTGGCTTCACTTTTTTCTATATTGGCAAAATTAGTCAATCTTATGAACAGACGTAGATCTATGCTATGCAAGAACAGGACTATGTGCTGCAGTGTGTATTGAGGCTGAGCAACTCTCCCTTGTATTGAGAACAACTTTAAATACTATTATGAATTATGTAAAGGCCTCATTATCACATATCGTAAAGACGTCTTTAAAAATATAATTGTCTTCTGAAGTCAGAGGGGTGACTTACAATTCTAAGAAACTGTCGCGATGGGAATCAAAAACCCAATCTTGTATTTCTCTCAAATCAAAACCTAGTGGGGCTTTTCCACTTTTGGTTGCTGTGAGTTCACATGAGTGATACCACATAAGACAAATGAAGAGAATAAAAAAAGGGTGAGAAGTCTTAGAAAACAAGGTGTGTCTTGGGTTTGGCAAAGTAAACGTGTCTTCCTCTACAGCAGAAGACGAGTAAACAGGAACTTCTCCTGTAAATGTGTTTATTTTGAAGATAACGACGAGACAGTGCACCAACAGGTTTGATTCTGCAGAACTGTCATTTAGAAAGACCTGTCACACGGCTTCTGCAGCTGGATGAGGTGTCTGTCTGGTTTTTTAGTTTGCAGCCTCTCCCTCACTCAGCTTCACGACCCAGTGCTGCCGTCCTTCACAGGGGATGAGAGGCACCTGTGAGGGGGATGCTGCAGTCGGCCTTGCCCTCCTCTCAGTTCTGGAGACCAGCTGACTTCTATCAGACGGCCAAGTTTATCAAGGACAACAGCGCTCAGGGAAATTAACTAAATTCCTCCACCAGTCAACTACAGCTCTGGAAACAGACACTGATCTCCCTTTAACACATGTAACACACCTTCACCCCTTTACATGCAAACCTGCACATATTCTGCTTCATCCTTTGGGGGATCTCACCGGCATTTTCATTCCTCGAAAACCCCCGAGGAGGCCAGAGCAGCGAGGCCTGAGGCTGTGGGCCGACACCTGATGCCCTCCTCCTGGCACCA
Source organism: Pleuronectes platessa (assembly GCF_947347685.1). Classification (NCBI taxonomy): domain Eukaryota; kingdom Metazoa; phylum Chordata; class Actinopteri; order Pleuronectiformes; family Pleuronectidae; genus Pleuronectes; species Pleuronectes platessa. Next base: position 5,262,569 of record NC_070632.1, read on the forward strand.
AGGGCCACTGAAAGATTCCTCAGGCCTGTGAAACCGGCCGGCTGTGCACAGGGTTCAAAGATTCAACAAATTCCAGGGCAGCTCTCGGGGGGGAGTTACTTTGTGAAGGGCCACACAGAAATAAAAAACCCTCAAAATATTTGAGAATGTTAATTATAGGCTCGATAAACTTACCAGGGACTGTACTTGTTCCCTTTGGATGAAATCGTGTATGGATAGAGTTATTTATAGTTTATTTATGACCTGCAAAATTATTATTTCGTTGAAAAACATTATCTCAGTGCTGTGATCTTAGCGTATCGTTATAGAGCGATTGCACAAGAGAAACAAGTATTAACTTAGTGGTTGTGTTATTATATCTGTGTGTAACTGCAATGTGGTTGTTATAAAGTGGTCACCTGTGGCCATCTGCAGTGTGAGATGATGAGGAAGAAACCATGTGCAATCTGGGACTCGGAAAAACTTCCTGTTGGTGTGGGAAACTGGGTAATAGACGATGGTGTGTGTGTCACTGTGTGTGGGTGTGTGTGGGGGGGGGGCCTGTCCAGATGGACCGAGGGCCAATATGGACGGAGTGGGGTCATAACAGAAACCAGAGTATCAAAGCTAAGAGGGCTTATTCCAGAAACTTGGCACTTTCAAGTAGCACTTATCTAGGGGTATCATATAAACTTAACCCTGCTGTCAGAATGGCTGCATGGGAGGAAATGAGTTGAGGGTCATGACCTTGAAAGCACAAGTCAAACGTCGCCGGGCCGCGGCACACAGCGAGTCACAAGGTAAGCTGCACGGCCCCAGCCTCGGCCCGGCCAGATGGCTGATGGAAATCTCTGTAGACCCGGGTCCGGTCTCAGGCTCCTCCACGAGAGCGGCAGGCTGACACATAAGTAACACAGCAACTGTCACAGGGCGACCACACACCGGCTCGGACCACGTTTCCCTCATTTATCTTTTCACTGAAGCAAAACAAAAAAAAGAAACTCATAACTGTCAAAATTACAGAAAAGAGGAAGACAAGGTCAAATTAATTACGGAAGCTGTGAAGCCATATGTTTAACTCCTACCCGGCTACATGTGTCCACTACCAGGGCTGGATCCTCTCACTAGTTTGGACACAATCAGTTTCTATTCTTTAAAAGTCGGGTGGTCGTAATATTTGATTCACAGAGGACAAATGTTTTCAGGCTTTTTTTTTTTTTTCCCTTTCTGGCCAGCTATATGCAGCCGAGTGCAAACACTGTTATGTCATTAACCACACTGCCAACAACACAAGTGGGTCACGATGATGCATCACTACTTCGCTGCAATATCACCAGGGTAGCAGAAGTAACAAATAATTGATGCGGCACGTCTCCCTTTCACACATTCTCTCAGCGCTCATACATCAGATGTTCACTTCATATTAGGCGACGCTCACTTCCATTAATCTTCCCCGCAGCTTTGTCTGAACTTTTTTTAAATTGTGCGACTGTCGGCAGCGTCTGTGTGTCTGACGAATGTGCCGCCTGCCATGTTGGTCGCAGTGAGAATTAAGTGGGTTTAGCTCGTGAATGACAAGATAATTTCTGCACGTTCTGGAGGAGTCAATGCAGCGCACATGTCTCTTCAACTTCCCCCCTTGAGCCCGGTTTGCACTGGAGAGGGAAATACTGCTAATGGTCGTTTTCATTTTTTTTTTGTCAGGCCCCCCCTTTGAGTGACAGGCCGGGATTAAAGGAGTCTCACAGTGTGTCTGCTCTCATCCCAGGACCCACTGAACATCCAACCAGTTTAAAGTGCAGGCAGCAGTGGTGGATTGCACACCGGCTTTGCTCAAAGGAACAATAAGTAGATAACTGACTGGCTTGGTTTCCTTAGAACAAGAAGGGCACTTTATTACCATGTGTCATATACATACTCAGATCAGACACATGCAAATTACTATGTAGATCTGCACCGAATTAGATTTTTTATTTATTTCTTGAGAAATTCACAACAATGCTCAAAACTAAAGTGAAAAAAGAAATTCCTGGATCTTCCCCCATTCAGCGAATCAGCTCCAAAACATAAATGGTTCATCCCTGGACCTCACCTGTCCACCAGGTTTCAAGTATCAGTTCTGTAGATTTTGTAAAATTCCTGCTAACAAATAAACAAACAGCAATGAAAACACAACGTCTTTATCTGAGGTAATAACAACACTTGTGTTCTGAAGCCTTCTGCTCTTTAAAAGACACAACTACCTCCATCGATGACACTCTGCAAAATCTGTCAGTACCTTTCTAAATGTTGGTATTTAAAATGACTAGATTGAATCTGTCTTTATGCACAATGATACTGCCAAAGGAAGACCCCCCCCTTCCCCTTCCCTTAATCCTTGGTTTATCACACCAGGACCACGATCTACACACTACAAACCTTCAGTCAGCAGCTCAACCTGAGGCCTCCCGCACAATGCCATTACACATGCACAATAGCTTGTCGAGGTGTCTTATTTCCGAGTCACATTCTTGGATGAATGCAACCCTGAAATCAAATCATGTGGAAATGAGCAGACAACAGAAGGTCCTCCGGTCCACAGGTAGATTGGTGCGTGGTGAGTATATTGAATTTTAAACTGTGCGAACATGGACAACAGGGACTCACTAAACTGAACATGGTCATATGCAGAGGGCAGCATGGAACGTGAGGTGAATAATGTCAGGAGGTGTTCTGTAATTTCTCTCTCGTCAGCAGCAATCGGTGCTCGGAAGATTTTCCCATCATTGGTGAAGCGACCACAACAGTAGCTTGTGGACACAGGCATCCTACAGGAAACCCGAATGCACCGTTTCCAAATCATTTCCTCTATTCAGCTTGTTTTGTGTGTGTTTTCAATGTGTAGCAACAGATCTAATGAAACAGCCTCTTATGAAATCATGTCCCTGATAGAGTCCAACTGTCAAGAATTAGGCCATTTGGACATTATCGTCAATACTTGGTTAATTTGAAGATATATTGTCTGCACATTCGCTCTGGATTGAACAAGTGGCACCATACTGCCTCAAGTTTGACAAGTAACCATATTTGGAGGAGCAGGGGGTGGAGCCTGACTGAGTGCACACCCACTTTCACCTTTGACCCATTTGACGGTAGCTACTAGCTGTCAATCACACCGTCTATTCCCCTGATGAATAACATACTTTTGATCATGTTTTTGCGATACAGGCCTTGTGAAACAAACAAACATGGAAGTGAATGTGAAAGGTGCTCGACCTGAACCAAGCAGATAAAACTAGGATCTGTCTGTGGTCTCACTTCAGTTCTTGTGATCACAACCCAGCCTTCAAAACGTCAGTCACCAGCTCATCCTGGAACTTCTGGTGCCAGTGCCATGACAGAACATGGATGCCCCAATGGAAAAATGCCAAGGAAGAGCTCAAGATTATATTCAGAACTATTAGACTATTGAAAAATGAATATATGGACAGGATGGTGAAAAGAATAACACATCAAAGGGATGAAAATATGATCATAAGGGAGTTACTTCTTAACCTCCTGAACTAAACCGTTTTTAAAAATAGGATGCCTGAAGGAGGAGATCAAATAAACTGCGTCAGAGTTAACTGCAGCAGATAAGGGATCGGAAGTTCTTGATGAAGTCATACCGCAGATCATGCGTGTCGCTGAAGCCTTAAGCCAAATAGACCAGAGCTCTGTCGTCACAGAGGTGATTCCCAGATGGAGCGGCCAGAAGAAAGCATCTTCAGCGCCTGACTCTGGAAGCTTCCGCTGCTTTGCTCCCGCCGGGGGGTTAAACGTCATGTGACACGGGGAAAATGACTGCGAAAGACAACCTTTCTAACCAGTATGCATTGGTTTCGGTCCAGCATGAATCACGTCAAGTAAACAAGTCGATAAACCTATTAACTTGGCCTATTTCACACACTGTCATTGCACCGGTTGTCCGATAGGTGCAATAAAAACACACAATGTTTATCCAAAAGACAAATCCTTCAAGAAGACCTGGTAATCAGCCAACTTGTCAAGTGAAGCATATTCTGACTAATTTGGTTTCTGAAGTTTTCGAGTCTAAAGTGGGCTTTGGTCAGTTTAACTTTATTGACACACACACAGCTTTATTTTCTGAACCTTAGCCCAGGGAAGCTTATTATCACTGTAAATACCTTAAGATAATAAACAAAAAGTTGGAACAATTATAACTAGATTTCATTAGATTGCACGTGCTGTAAAATATACTTTGCTAATATGATCACGTTCACTCCGAGGTGGCAGGTGGGGATTGGCCCTCAGTGTCCTTCAGTGACATGACAACCGTTAAACAAGTGACAACATCAGCTATGTATGGTTATGAGTTGTGTTGCTATATAAAAAGAAGAAAGAAAAAAAATTACCTAAACAGGAAACTGCAAAAAAAACTAGCCTCATATTCCTAGAAATCCTCCAAAAAATAAATACCAAGAACAGGACGTGCCTGCAGTCTTCACTGCGTCACGACGTTTCCATTCTGATGGTCGGTAGCTTGACAACGGCTTCTTTGTTGACTTTCTACACACAACATGCTCTATATGATTGTGAATAACTGGTAGACAATAATATCATTCTGCACAACTGCAACATGCGACTATCAACACATGCTTTTAAAAAAAACATCACAAGTAGTGAACTGCAGATAAAACGTAGTGAAGAGCCTCTCCGCCATGAATGGCAAACGTAAATCAAGGATTCCACAAGGCTGATAATTGTCTGTGGTTTTAATGCGAGTGCCTAAATAGCACTGTAACCTAAAAAAGTGATTTTGATACGCAAAATGAGGTTAACGATTGACCATGTGGCGTTCTAGTGAAAAGTGTGGTTTAAGTCAGGGAAACTACCCGCACGCTTCTTCACATCTGCCTACCAACGGCTGCACAAACAAACCTGTAAACATGGACATTAAGTTTTACATCAAACCACACATGCAACAGGTCCGTCATCGCATGCGACTGCACAGACTCACAAAATGACTCATCCTCCTGTATCGTAGCCCCCTTTATCAGTTTGGTCCGCCACAGGCACACACACATTTACGTTAAACTCAAAACGCTGGATGCAGGAACACAGGGATGCTCAAAATGCAGAGTAGGTGAGATGTGACAGCTTCTTTGGTCGGGTTGGCAGGAGTTGTTCCACCGAGTCTGTTCAACGGTTGAGCCCAGATGGCTGCACACCTGTAGGCCTCAAAGAAAAACACCCAGCCCCCCGAAAAAAACCTCCAGAGCTGCAGGATGCATATTCACAAAGCTTCTAAGATCTGGAATCTGATCCATCCAGGACCACAGATCAGGTTTATGACAAATCAACAAACCTTAATTTCCCTCGTCTGTCCATTAAGCCTGGCGTCCCCTCATTCAAATGTCCCAACTGCTCAAACACAGCTTTTGTTTTGAAATTCTATACATACATATGTCAAATAAAAACACATCTATTCTGTGCATTGTGTTCAGTTTTTAAGTCCGACGCTGTGGTCATCTTTTGTGTCCTTGTAATGATTAAAAAAATGACTCCAGAGCAGCACAGGTGGTTGTGTTGCTGTGCCATATGGTGGAATCTAGAGTGTTGTGTTTGGCTTCAGCAGATAAATATTAAACACAAATCAATTCTGTTTGGACATTTAAATTGTGGCCGAGTTTGTGACCTCACTCTGTAACTTCACACCTGCCACAGGGGGAGGAGATAATTGGTCTCAATGGCGGGTGCAGTGAAAATGGCCAATCAGCTTCTCGTGTTTCACTCCACAGTAAAGACACTGAACGCATCAGAGAATTTCAAAAGATGAAATAAAATGTAATTATTTAATTTCATATTTGAGACAGACCAATTTTAGCAATATAATGTCATCTATTATATATTTATGACATGTTTATTAACGGATTATCCTCATATCAATCAATTATCATAGTTTATTATTTATACTGTATATAAATATATGTATTAAAAAAATGACCACAACATAAATAGTTTAAAGTTTAGAAAAATACATTTAACTGTGTCAACTACAGATAATTAATTAACAACTTAATTATTGAGTTTGTCCATTGATTTATTATTGATCTTCTGTCACTGATTAAAACTAGCATAGCAATTCACTAGATCCATATATCTTGCTCACACTCATAAATATTAATCCCTTAAACATGCCTGGTATATCTCTACAAAATATATTGATATTCTCTGTTAAATCAACTTAAATAATGACAAACACTCTTTTTTACAAGGTTAAGGAAAGTAAAAAAATCCAGCTCCCTGATCCAGAACCACACCATAATTAAATAGGTTATTTTCTAACACCTTCATAACATTTTGAGGAAATCAGTTGCATGGTGTTTGTGTAATCCTGCTAAGAAAAGACAACAAAACAATAAACAAAAGCAGAGGAAAACACTAATTTCAGTATAGCATATATCTTCAATAAAATCAAGCTTCACCAAATTGCCCACAATCATAAATATATGCTCCCTAAATAGGCTGAATATGATTATTTTCAGATCGAGATCCATGAAATAATCCCTGAGAAATCACTGAAATTAAAAACGCCATAAAAACGCCATAAAAACATGAATAAAATCTTCCCAGAGCTGGAGATCTCCCTGCCTCCTACACCCCCGTATTTCATCTCATCACCTCCTGATTGTTCTGTGAGATTCCTGTAAAACACCTAAATCCAGAATAACCTTGATGGTGTCGTCACAGTTATTATTTTGAACACGTGGAGATTTCCTCCAGAGCCTCAGGAGACAGTAAATAGCAGCTGCCCTCAAAGTTTCCAATGATAATATGAAGATCTGTCGACATATATAAGTTGCGTGGATTGTTGTTATAAACCTTGGCTTATGAGTTCATAAATTACTGTCAGGACGATCTTAACTCAGGTTTACCTGTGGGAAAAAACTTTCTCTGAAGTTGACGTGAAGATGATTGTCTCCCTGAGTCCTTCTGTCATTAAATCTGTCACTGCCATCCTATTGAGCACATGTGATTCCCTACGAGCCCCTGAGCGTGTTGTGTTGGAACTGAACTGTCATTGTTGTCTACATCAAATCAGATGGGGGCCATAATATGAGCGATATCACAAATCCACATCACATTCACGAGCCTGTGGGTATTTCCAATCATTCTAAAAGCCCATATGAAGTCATGCACAGAGCACTTATAGGGTTCTTACCCTCACTGTGGCATGTGAGCTCCACAACAGAATGGAGGGGGAAGCATTAAAATGAATGCAGCAGTTCCATCTAAAGGTCAGCGCGAGGTACTGCACGCAGAAACAAAACATCTTTCTCCCTGGATCCTTCTCTCTATTTATACATCTGTTTCTCTCATATACAGGCAGCCTTTTTTCTGCTGCTAACGGAATTCAAACAAGGGGATATTCATTGTGTGTGTGTGTGTAATGCATCCGCAGGACAGTGGAATGATAAAAATTATCTGCGTAGGAAAGCTGCATCAGTGCGACTATTGAGGGAGCTGTACTTTGAGGAATTTAAAAGGTCTGCATGTCATTGACCAGAGGGTTCCTTCAAGCTAAGAGCCCAGTTTGTTTGTTGCATATGGAGATTTTTCATTTTTTTTTTTTTTTTAATGGAATCATGAGCTGCCCCATTATTTCCCCCCCGCGCGTCTTTGCCCGAATGAACGACAGGAAAATGTGTAATCGTGCAGAGATGCACAAACACCGGCGCCTGTGCCCACGTGTGAGCGCACACATGCTCAAAAGTGGCTGCACTGTTTCAGGGTGGGATTTTTTAAACCTCTCCTGGCACCCGATCACATCGAGTTTCCCATGAAGTTTTTCTGTGGAGCAAAAAGTGACTTGAACTGATTGCGGCGGATAAGTGGCCTGAGCAAATAGCCCTTCCACTGTGACAAGGGAGTGGAGAGAGCAATTAGTCCGGTCTTGAGATCTGCAATTCCATAACCTCAGATAAACCTTCTTGATTACCCCATAAAAAAAGATTAAAAAAAACTGGCCTTTTCCTGAATGGCATGTCATTGAGGTAGAAATGGGGCCATGCAAAGTGCAAGGCTGGCAAAAGTCCTGGAGTTCAGCGAGTTAAAACTGAAAGGTGGAACAATGCCATTCGTCCATATTATAAACATGCGACAGAGATAGCTCTGGGAAGGACGGCGGAATTAAAAAGCAACACAAAAAAAAGTATTTAACTGCAAACAAGAGCGGCACGCTGTTGGCAGGTGAGAGGTGTTGTCTGCCAAAACAAAGATGAGCACACGCAGTTAACTGCTTTCAAGCGCTGGCACTCCGCGACGATACTGAACTTAATGCCAATTCTAAGGCTTAAGAAAATGAGAGAGAGAGTCATTACTGATTCAGCAGCAGACGTCAGGGCTGTTGTTGGAAGTTGTTTAACTTTTATAAGATAACAATCCCTCAATGGGGCGACATTCGATTAACACATCACAGTTGATACGCATGAGAAAGTCCCTTTTTATCATATTTTCCTCCTCGGCTCTATCTAGCTGAGCTGGAGTTGCTGCGTGAGCCACGGGCATCTCTCTGTTGAAATTGGCAGCTGGACTGAGAGTGGAACCTCGTGGCGGAGACGAAGGCAGAGAGGAGTCACAGTGTGGAGAGCAATACATTCCAGCTAGCAGCACAATGGCAGAGGGTCGCGGTACCTGGCAGACACACTAGTCACACAGCAGAGGACATTCATCGCATTGTAATTACACTCATCAGGGATCTGAGCAGGAGTGGAGCAGGAGGCACTTGGTACAAACACAGCGCACCACAACGTGGGCTCCTCCAGTAAACAGATAGATCGCAGCCTAACGATACAGGACGGAACATTTTCAGAATATTACAGTATTATGGCATCGTTCACGAGACTTGAGTACACTGCAGATACAAGGGCAGCATGTTAGAATCCACTGGTCTATAGGATGTAACCAAAACACCCAAGCCTGGTCCGTGGTAAAGTACAGTAAAGGGATTCAAGATGAGGGGGCTGAAGGGAGAGAGGGAGGGGAGCAGTGGAGAGATTGAGCGTAACAAGCGAGCACACATAAAGCCCGTCTCATTCTCTTTCTTTTTCCTGCCCTCCCTCCCTCTCTCGGTCTCTCCCTCTCTCTCTCTCTCTCACCATTACAGCAGCATTAGAAGCTGAGCTGCTCAACTGTTCCAAGATGTCAGAACTACAAAGCTCCCTTGAATGAGGGAATGTGGGGCCCAGGGCGGCAAGGGAGTCTGGAACAGCTGGCCCAGTGGTGGGGCCTCCTGTTCCCTCGCTCTGCAGCCGCTCGCTAGCTGGGACAAGACAGGGATGTCTGGCTTGGGGGTGGTGTGTGTGTGTGTTAGTGTGTGTGTTAGTGTGTGTGTGTGTGTGTGAGGGGATCAGGCAATGTTTCTGTCTTCTCGGTGTAGGAGGGATGACACAGGGATCACCAGCCAGGTCCCCCTGACCAAAGCTGGGGAGGATTGGGTGGGTGGGGACCGGGGAGGAAGTGTGTGGCGGGATGAGGATGAAGAATTGCCGCCAGTGATGTTCAAGTTCATCTCGGGCTCCGTGATTTTGGTGAACAGTGGTTGCTGCATTGCACAATGACATGGGGGGGGTGCACCAACAAAAAGGAACAGCGGGGCGTAGGAAATCGAGAGCATGATTGTATAAGTGTATTTCATAACACACACACACACACTCACAGGAATACATGCACACATATGGACAGGGAGCTGCATCTCCATCTGCTCATGCTCTGAGCTCAGGGAGACGTGGAAAATTACAGGGGAGAGAACACTTGTGGCTTCCATCTTGTCTTTGGTGTCAGAGAAGTGTGACTTAAAAGGGAGGAGGATAAAAAGAGAGACAAACTATTTCGGACAACTGTAAACAGGGGAGAGAGCTGCTGAAGCTTAGCACACGGGGAGAAACCGAAGAGCGATATCGTGTAAGGGCTTCGGGTGAGTTCGAGGAAGATGTCAGGTTAAAGGAAAGCTCACTTTTTAGCAGAAGAGAATTTCCCAGAACATGAATGTAGAGGACGGTACGGGTGGTTCACGTGAGCGCGTTTGTGGGCCACCACCACACGCGACGCTGGAAAATGCAGCTCAGCCATTGCACAGAAACGAGCACAATGGCGGCGATGGAAAGGAGCTTTAAGCAGCTACATCTGCACTGGTACAGAAGACCTGCAATTACCAGCTGCAATGGAAATACAGCTTTCTTTCAAAAGAAGAAAACTCAAGGCAAACATTTAATGTAAACCACCAATACAGAAACCAAATGACGTCGGGGTTATACAATGAACAACCGGGCTTCTGTTGTTCATTTGAGACATGGCACCATTCAAGAATCTCACTGGAATTTCATTGTTTTTTTTTATTGGTGTGTGTTTGTTTCCAGGCTATGGGGGTGTGGTCAGCTAAATTAATAAGATGCATATGAATTTTCTGGAGCCTTTTCTTTCGCTTACACATAAAGATGCACCCCCCCCCCCCAGCTATGCACGCCAACACACAAGCGGGTAAACAAGTATATCTGCATGCTTGCGTACATGAATCCAAACCAACACACAAACACACAGTTTTCCTGTTGGGAGTGTGAATACTAAAAAGATTGTGAAGTACACAAACTCCCAAGTAAAACATCTCCTTTTAAAGGGACGGTTATTTTACAGGAGTTTCCGTTTGCAGTCGCCACTCAGTCGACCATGCGCTCGCCCCACAACAACACCATAAAGCTCAGTCTCTGGGCGGCCGAGAGAGGCATCCGGCTCAGATTAGAGCCAGTCTTAAAACCGGATCTTAATTGTGTACGTTTTTAATTATACAACGGTTTCGCCTCTTCCAGTCACGGCAACTTAAACATCTGGAACTGGGCATGACAGAGGTTTCCTCCACCGCCGCGAGAAGAAACAGTGAGAAGAGACGGTGAGAAACAGAGGAGGAGACGAGAGAGGACAAACAAAGTGTGTAGTGAGATAAACTGGTGAGAGATTCAGCAGCTAAGAGGAGACATGCAGACTTTTTCCCTTTCTAGTGTTTCAAGCATGTGAGGTATGTGCTGGAGGATGACACAAAAGATGATTCCTGGAGTTCCTCTTTTGGCACAGGGTCAGTGGACCAGGCCGCCAGTTATTCAATCGGCCAGTCGACCCACCGGTCCCAGCTGCAGCACCTATACCGCTCCTGTGGTCTCCCAGCAGCTTCTCGGGGGTGCGAGTGCTGCACCAAGACAAAGGGTTAAAAGGCTCTGGCGGTAGAAGGCTTAAAGATTGGGGTTTGTGTAGCGAAATTAATGTTACACAAACACATGTTGCAATTTCATGTATAAACTTTGTAAAAAAAAAAAAGAAGCATTTCCCCTTAATGTCCCAGTCACAGCCTCTGCATATGCACAAAATATATTAAGAAAACTATATATTGCACCAAATAGAGTGTAAACCTTCGCCGGGACTCAACAGTCCCCTTCAATTCAACTCTCTGGGAAAAACGTAAAAATGTTGAAAATCTCCCAATGTTACGGAAAGCGAGAAAGACAAACAAACTCCAGAATTCCCCCCCATGTGGCGGGTTGTTCCCTGACTCATACCGCTTCCTTTCAATAAGTTTTGTGGGAATCTGTTCAGTTGTTTCTTTGTGTACTGTTTCTCAAGAACAAACAAACAAACACACAAATCCACCAACCAACAAAACAGACAAGGCTGAGACCTTGGTGCAAAAAGTCCTGTTCTGGAGAGACATGTGAAGGTGGCGCTCAAATTTGCACGATCTCAAGAATAAACTCTGCATTTCTTAAGTAGAAGAAGTTTTTTTTTTCTGCGTGGCTTCATGTGTCATAGGTTTACAGTCGAGAGAGAGAGAGAGAGAGAGAGAGAGAGAGAGAGAGAGAGAGAGAGAGAGAGAGAGAGAGAGAGAGAGAGAGAGCTGCAGCGGCAACCCGTTGTATTTTCATGCAGGTCAAACATGTTGATTGACTTACAGCTCCTTCCTTACTCCTGTCCTGGGTAATTCTTTTTTTTTTACAGAGTCTTTCTGTATGTATCCAGTCAAGGAAATCACTGAGACAATTTCCACTCCGGCGAATGAAAGGACTTATTCTTCTGGATGGGGGTCAAACTCTGCTTTGATTGACATAATGGCATGGAAACAGCTCATTCATCTCTCCCATAAACTGCTGCTGGTGTAGGGCCTGTGCTTTGAAACCTGAGCCGGGGGCCAATCTACCTCCTGATATGTATAATGTTAACATTAAGTGAGGCAATAGCACTCATTTCCTCAGTTTATTATTGCACACACTGGTTACACAAAGAGAGCAATCTTACACAATTCACTTCTGCAGCAGGAATTGAAAAGAAAGAGGAAGCTTCCTTCTGTGGGAATGTAGAGGACAAACACTGATGGTCACAGGGGAGGAGGCGGATAATTTGGAAATGGACCAAAGTAGTCGTTTGTTGCTGATCATTAGGTTTCAATACCGAGTTGTGGTGAAGCACAAGAGTATTTAATACTATCAATGATGAGGACTAACAGCCTGAGAGTTGCCACACTTATTTCATACACCTAAATATGAAGGGATTTAAGGCGACAGACACAAACGAAGATTGATGTGAGGAACGAGTGGAAAACACGTCCAGTTCCATTTTTGATGAACTCACTTTTTCTGCTCTGCCTAAGAGATCAAACAATTATCTGTCTCAGAGGATAAGACTGCACTAAAGACATCTGCTGTGAGTCTTGCTAAAAAAAAAACTAGATAAAAGGACTTCTCACGGCGAAGGGATGGACCGACGAAGACAAGTGGCACCAGAACCACATTTTTTAAATATACCTTCTCATTTTCCCGTCAGCGCTGACAAAGACAGACAACCCATCCGACATCAGATGAAACGCAAACGCAAATGTCACTGGAGTATCCTGAATCCCAACAATGAGTCAATTATCCCTCTCCTCAGTCACTGGCGGAGTAGATTTAGCCAAGACATTTCGTGACCTCAGACTGACTCTGGAGAAAGCCAGGCAGAAAATGACAGTCCGGCTCTGACTCCCATGCCTGTGAGACATTAGCCTTAAACTGTCTTTGTGGTATTTTTCTCTCTAATGCCTCTAAAAGACACCGTCTGGCAAACGGTGACCTAACCTGAAACGACATGCGACACAGTGCTGTGTTGTTACAGCGCTATTAAGGCGAAATATTAACAGAGAATATCAGGTGTGTGGACACGGAGTTTATGCATGTGACTGCTTTTCTTGGCTGGTGGCATTCCCCCCGAGGAAAGGACACACACACACACACACACACACACACACACACACACACACACACACACACAAGTAAACTGTCCTCTGCATGAGATGACTCACATGCCGTGACATCTGGTTAGTGTTGGAGACATTGTTCGGGGCAGCTCGGTGACTTCAGACTACGCATAATCGAAGGAAAAAGGAAAAAGAGAGAAAGCCTTGATGGAATAAAATACAACGTTTTTAGATCCCAGTTCTCCATTGTCTTTCCCCCCCTCTAATGACAATAGGACGACAAAATGCCAGCACAGGGAACAACTGGGAAGGGACAACTTTGACTTCTGGGAAAGGCCGCTTGCACACAAGAGGGTCTCCAACTGTTAACTTACTAACGTGGGAGAAAAAAGACATTACGACAGATTTAACCTATTTTTGAATCTACAAACGTCAGAACACACACTGGAGGATGTAGCCACAGCGTTCAGACCACACACACTCGCCGTTTGGAGGAAATTATTTCACGCTGGTGATTCCAGAGACTTGAGATCTCACAGAAACTCACGACAATCTTCTTCCAGGTCAGCTAACTCTCATTGGCTATTGTGTGTTTCTGTCGGCGCCGATTATCGTTAATAACAAACACTTCAGGATTATTAGGGCAGATAATCGGCACTGATTGACCCCAGGATGGGAACGACCCCCGCGATGGTCGGACAGGGGGCAAACCGGGGTCTAAAATCGGCCCTGATTATCCTCTAGTGTGCAGCAGCCTTCAGGGAGAAGCGATGAGAGAGGTCAAGAGCAAGAAGGTGGGAAAACATGAGAATCTGGGCAGAGAGTCAGTCGCTACTTGAGTTTCGTGTGTTTTACTTTTCTAAAATTAAAGATACGATGAGAAAAATACCTTCACAGAGGCTTTATTTGTTTTTCTCATATATTCAAAACCGACTGTACTCCCCCATTTGCTCTCGTTCGGACAGACGCTCGATCTCCGGGCTGAACGAGGGACACGTCGTCGTTTTCGTGACTGGGGGAGTTGGGTTGATAGTGTCAGGTCTTGTGTAAATGAATCTGAGCTCTTGTCAGTTACAAAACAATGGCATTAACCGTGTATGGAAATGAGCTCGAGGGCCCGATCCCAAAGCACAAAAAATAATCTGCGGTGAATTTATCCTCTCATCCCTCATTACCGCATCCCCCCATGGCTTCATCTGGGAGAGACACTGGTCGAGAGAGGCTGTTGAAGAGACCCACCTCCCTCCTCTCCCAGCGCTGCCTCAGGAATGCTTTTCTTCTGGCCCCCTTAGCCCCATGTGTAGACGCCCTCTCTGCAGGGTGTGTTTTGCATGTAAAGCAGGCTGCAGATGCTGTCCGCAAAAAGGGACCAGGAGGGACAAGGGGGACCAGGACACAAGGAGGCCCCACTGCCATGCCACCCGCCTGGCCTGGCCTCGCTTTGCTGCCACCACCCCCTCCGCGGCTCCCCTCCCACAACACCTCTCATTACTTCACCCCTCAACAGTAACCCCCCCCACCTCCCTCCACCACCACCACCACCGCCACCCATCCCCGCTCCCTTTCCGTTCAACATGCCACCCCTCTATCACCCCATTCCCCCCCCCCCCATTCCCCCCCGGCCATCCCTCTGCCACCCTCCCAGCACACGCAGTTGTGTGTCTCCTGGGAAACAAGCTCTGGTTGGTGTATGGAGGCACGCTGAGCTCAGACACACACACACACAGACGCACACACAGACACACACACACACACACTTCAGTGGATAGAAAGACCTGAGAAACGGCATTTTGGACAGACAGAGAGAAAGAAAGCGAGGAGGGAGAGAGGAGGGAGAGTGATCACCTCTAATAAAATGGTTCTTTACAGTTCTGTTATGCATATTCGGCTTGACATGACTACATTCAGGGGAAATAATTAACAAGTGTATGGCGTACATTAATATTGCATTTGACAGCAGACAGGTGGCTGGCTGGGAGCAGATGTTAGGAGGCTGACCAGAGAGAGAAAGACTGAGTGAGAGGGAGAGATGGTAAATTATTACAAGGTCCTGAAGCAGTAATACAATCCAACATGCAATCACTGAGGCTTTTTTTTTAATACACTTAGTTTCTAAACTAATATATCAATGAGTAGCTGATTGCAAATTAATCTATTATCAATCACTTCTGATCATTATCAAGAAAATAGACAAAAGAGAAGCTTGTTACAGCTTCAGAATAAATGCGGTATTGTTATATTTCACCTTATTAGTCACTTATATTTAGGTTTTGAATGCTAGTTGGACAAAACAGGTTAAATTGCACCAGCAGCCCTTGAACATCTTTGATAAAGTTATAAATAAGTGCGAAACATTTGCCTATAATTAAAGAATCAATTAGTTCTGTAAGTTGCAGCTCTACATCCCTGTATGATACATGTGTGCAGCGTCCACTGGTGCATCCATCCTCCCAGCTCCTCTGTTTGCTGCACACAAAGCACCACAGTGTGGCCAGTCGAGGAGGGTGCAACTGGGATGACATAATGGTGTTTTCCATCCAACCTCTCCCATTCCCAGGATCATGTACTCTGCTGAACGAGGTGTGGTGGGGTGTGTGGAGTGTGATTGGGTGAATTACTGGTGCGTTTGGATAGTGACCTTTCTTTGTTTCTCATACAGTACACACACACACACACCAACACACACACCACGGCCAGTCTTCACATGTGAAGCCATTGCAATGTGTATGTAGTCCACAGGCCTGCCTATATAGGAATGGTGGCTTTGTGGTTTTTGAGTGTGGTTATTCTAAAGCCATTTTCAGACATGAACACTGCAGGACGTCCGCAAAATTGGGTCCAGACTTTCTCTGGAGTTAAAGTTTCACACATGAACAACAGCAGATGATTCTTCGCATGGTGATCACATGTTTTCTTTTACAGCACATTGACACCGGCGTTGGGCCTTATCACCAAAAGCTCTAATGACAGCTTTGTTGGTGTCTTCTTCATGAACGGCACCATTTTGTAACCTGGAGACATTTGTATTCATTTAGTTTCAGTCTTGTTTTCCAGGTGTTGCCCCCTTGAATTGCCGTGCAACAACTTTGAGAAGCTAGTGTGTGAACGTTGTTGTGTGTGAATGGCTCTGATGAATCCGAGTAGCATTAGGGTTCACTGAGCAGGCACCTGACTCAACCTATACAGCATCTACAAAGAGCAGTGCACAGAGCAATATCTTTGGAAGGATTCAAGGCCCTTTGAACGTCCTCCTGCACGGCTTCATACCTCAACAACACAAAAAAAGGAACCATCAAATAACGAGAGTAAACATTCATTTCCTTGGGCAAAGCCTCGGAGCGAGGGAGAGTTGATGCCTCTATTGTGTGAGAGCGGGATAGATGTGTGGCCAGCGCACCAGTTTGTGTGGGCTTTCCCCGTTTCCCCCCCTGAGCAGCTTCAGTCGCCTCTAAATTTACACACTTTCACCTCCTTTCTGTGCTGTGTGATGTACATTAAGCTCTGGGGTCTGCACCACACTGGATCTCCAGCTTGAGGGGGCGCCAGGGTAGGAACCAACACTCGTAGGTACATACAAAGTTGAAAATCAAAATCAACTTCTCCCCTTACGTACAGACATTGTAATTTCTCTACAGTTGCTCATTGTGCTGCTGCGTCTGACTCCAACACGCGGGTCAGGAGGCAAGAAACTCTGGTAGTCCCCATGCCTCGCTCCAGCATTTGGAACCACTCTCGACCTATCACAAATTCCTCTTTCTTGGCAGCCGTACAGTTTTTCCCTCTCGCGCTCTCCCTTTCCTCTTTTCATCAGCGCTGGCAGTGGAACTGTAGTCTACATTCTGCACTAATTAACGACCTTCAGAGGAAGACCACCGAACTGGTGAACTGGCACACTCGAAGCACGCTTACAGTAAGACTCTCTTTCATTCTGTTTTCATCTTCCTCCGCTCTCGCTGTCCACCTCTCGAAAAGGCTGTGTTGTGTCGCGTTAGTCATCACAACGTTCCAGCTGAGGTGGTGCTCCCGACCTCCTCCAGACCACACAAACACACACACACACACACTAACACACAAACACACACACACACTAACACACACTGAAAATGCTCAGTTGACCCTGCCACCAACTCACATTAGCTCACTGTACATTATCACAGAATCTGGATAAACAACCGCAGCATCCACACGAGGGCGTGAGCCAAGTTGGCAGCTCCCCCTCTGTGACAAAGACCAACTGTTGACAATGCTTACCCTCATGCTCTAATATGCCACATTGCGTATTACAGTGCTTCTTTAATACCCTTTGATTTGGATGACTGTCTGTCAAATGCACCTTTACACGAGTCCTAATCCACTATTTAATCCTCCATATTCTTATTTCATGTAATACAAGAGCTCGACGGGAGTGTTACCATGTGTTGAAAGAGACATGTTCATATTTTAAGTAAGGATATTACTTAAAAAACTGAATTAACAGTGCCCATTGCTGCAGCTCGTCTTTTCAGCCTCTGTCGGAAAGGCTTGATTTGAACTCCTGTCTCTTTAAGACCCCCCCCCCCAAATCCCCAAAACGCCAAGTCTGTGTGTGTGTGTGGGAAAAGTTGCTCTGCTCTCACGTCACCTGGCTTTTTTGGGGGCCACACTATTACACCTTGACGTGACATCAACATTCCCCAAAAATATTGGTTGAACTACTGACAAGATGATTCAGGAGCTTCATGTGTTTCAGGAGATTCAGGAGCAAAACTTCTACATCGAGAAAAAACTAGAGAAGAAGAACACGTCAGGTTTAAGGTTCAGGAGCCGGTCTTGCCATTATTCTAAATTTCAAACTCATGCATCCCTCTTCTCAGATCTTTGACATCAACTGGCCCCGAAAAATAAAATCCCGTCCAGAGTTTTGACTTTTAGTTCAGCATTGGATTTCACCTTTTGATTGCAGCCCCTGCAATACCAGACAGATGTATCATTCATGATTGTGCAGAGTTCTGCGTCAACCCTAGTTCCTGCAGCCACAGCAAAGTCTGGAATAGCCCCTGAACAAAGAAGTATAAATGCAGCTTAAGTGAGGAAAATGATGTTTCATGCAAGGACCCATGTGACGTCTTGGTGTCCTTCAGCCGCCTCTACCACCACAGACAGCGGGGTCGAAAGTTTCAAACATTTCAGGACACGGTCAGAACAATAAGGTCACTTATTATGGTTTTGTGGAAAAGATCATTTCCATCGCACTCTTGTTTTTTCCTCCTTAAAAACTAGCATGGGTATATTTAAGAAGGGCAACACGCACACACACACAGGCTTATACGCCAGTATGAACACAAACACACACACACACACACACACACACACACACACACACACACACACACACACACACACACACACACACACACACACACACACACACACACACACACACACACACACACACACACACACACACACACACACACACACACACACACACACACACACACACACACACACACACACACACACACACACAGGCACTCTGCATCCAAACCCCAAGCTGCCTGTCTGGAGCATAAATTGAGTCTCTGTTCGTTGCCCTCACCCTCCTCGTCTCCACTGCCATCTTCCAGCCGCAACATCCACGCCTCATAATATGTCATAGGACAGAACACACCTAGAGCAGACGAGCTGACAGATGATTTAATTAAAATCAGGTACATGTTCTCCTTTGATCTAACACTATGTTGAATAGCCTGGGTCTTTTAGGATTCTCTACTTTCCTCGGGAAAGTTACAGGCTGTGTCCTGGAGTTAATTCTTAGCATTTCTCACGAGTTTGAATTCCTTGATTGCCGAAGTTGCAAGAAAGTACAAGCTTTCAAATAGACGAAGTGAATTACTCATGGAAACTGAGAGAAGTTAGGGAGGTCATCTTGTTCTTGTTGTAATATGAACCTAGAAAAGGTTTATCCACTTTAGGTCTTTGTTGTCAAACATGGATTTCAGCAGAGTGGCATCCTGTTTTACTTCATCTGTTTTGGAAGACAGTGCGGGGAGTATCTTGGCTGTCAGAGCAGTTTCTGAGTTGTGTTTGCAAACAATAGAGGAACTTTATCCCTGACAGGTGCAACAGGATTTTATTTTTCGTTAAGTGTCAGCTTCCCTCTCCACGGGGGAGATAGCCTCATGAGTCATGGATGCGACAGTGTGACAGGAATGAAAAACAGCTCTGGAGGAGCTCTGACAAAAAGGCCCATTAGCAAGATTAAGCAGCTCAGCGCACAGTTCCAAGGTGCGTGGTACTGTGTGAATATGAAACAGGGGTAAATAACTTTGTTCTTCCAACTTTCTTTAGTGTGAATAAAAAATAAAAAAAAGACATGAAAGATCCCTTCTCGGAACCTTCATGAAAAGTAGCAGATAAAGAGGGACAATTAGCACAATTGACAAAAGAGAGGGGGGACATTATGCAGCGACACGATGTTGACACTGTTCAGCTTCATCTGACAAACTCAACCGCGGGTCAAAAGCCCGACCAGACGGCCCAAACATATAAAACAGGAGGTGAGGGCTGAAGAATGAAGGAATTTCCGAGAAGACGGCGAGTCCGGGGGGGAGACAGTGTGCCTTGTTTCCCGAAGAGATGCTCTGGCATGTCAGTGATCACAGACAGCCTTCCATCGTTAAGTGACTCTGAATAGCAGCGGGAGGACGGAACAACAAGACCGCTGGACCAGAGCAGGGCGAGTGGTGCTGGCAGGGCCGGCGCTTTGTTCCGGGGAGCCGAGCAGGAGGCTATCACGGCCGGGGCCAACCGCTAGCCACGTGCTCCTCAGCGAGGCCCTGCTTGAATTATTACATTTCATTCTGTTATCTTTCATCATGGTTCATTACAGACGGACAATTGAGATTCGAGAGAAGCCCCGCACTCAGGGGTCCCCGCAGATGCCCTCAGACGGAGAGAGAGAGAGAGAGAGAGAGAGAGAGAGAGAGAGAGAGAGAGAGAGAGAGAGAGAGAGAGAGAGAGAGTGAGGGAGACGGAGAATCCCTGCACTCTCCGCTGAAAAGGATGGAGGAGGATGGACAAAAACACATTGTCTGTGGATTTAAAAAGGAGGCTTATGGCCGCTATGAAAAAAAGAAAGAAAAAAGAAATGTGCTTTTGGAGGGAGAGAAGAATGAATCTGCCCGCTGATGCACACTCAATGAGACGTACGCGAGTGGAGCCATAGAAAAGGAGCGAGGATTGAAAGGGATGGAATCTGAGGCAAATGACACTCCAGTGTTTTGAAAATAACTGACAGCTGCACAATAGGACACCAAAACAGACTGCAATCTGTCCATAGATGAGATGAAAAGACAGGGACTTGAATAGAAGTGCGACCAAATACATACAGAGATACTGTCCATTCACGGCCGGAGTGGATAAATAGACAGCCGTGAAAATGGACATGAAAGGTGAGGTTTTGCTCTGATAAATGAACCCAACAAAGGGACATCAACAAAGAATTTGTGGGGAACAATTAGACTGTCTCATTTTCAGTACATGAGTGGCACAAGTATGCCGAGTTCAGGCCTTGAGAAATCGTGTTTGCCAGAGGGTCCCACTTAATGCATTCAGAAACATTCAGACTCACAGAGACAAAAACAGAAACCAAAAGCCAATTTAACATTGAAGTGGTGAGTTCAGCAGGGGACGCTGTTATTGTTAGAGCCAATCATAGCTGATTACAAACCTGTCCGAATCAGTGACGTGTCCCTGAATGAATGAGCCGCAACCCTGGAGGAGAAATGCATGTGTGAAATTGTACGATTGCCCGTCTCTCCTCGGGACGCCTCCGACTGTCCCTAATGCATCTGCGTGTGTGTGTGTGTCTGTGTCTGTGTGAGAGTGTGTGTGAGAGAGTGTGTGTCTGTGTGTGCAGAGGTGAGCATCAGAACACACTCCTCTTGTCACTCGCTGTTCGCTGCATAACACAGACATTTTCCATTCTGTCAGCGCGAGCAGTGAGCACACTGGCTCCTTCTAAACTCAGTCGCCACTTCATTAAATGACTTCAGACTCTTGGCAGAGTCAGTGGGAAAAGTCTATATTAACTGTGTGTGAGATCCACGGGGTGACCAACAAAGGCCATAGTTGTTCCTCCATGCTGGGTGCTGCTCGGGGGAATTCTGGGGCCTATCGGGGTCCCCTTCCACGGGGCCCTCTGCCCCACTTATACCTCACACACACACTTCTTCTTCTTCTTCTTCTTCTTCTCCCCTCTCTTTCACACGTCACACACATGCACGCCGACGCTAATAAACACACGAGGACGCACACCAGAGTCACATAAAGCTTTGCTGACCTTTGCCCCACTTTCCAGGAAAAGGGGCTGGGAGAGTGAGTTACTGTAAATTAGCGAGCGCGGGGCTAGCGCCTGCCACGGCAGAGGATAAAGTGCACATGTGTGTGCTTGAGGGGCACAGCTTTGACATCATTATGCACTGTGCAGGATTGGGCCGATTTATGGGTTGGGGACTGGAGAATGGAGAATGGAAGCGAGGGATCGGGGTTGATGTCTCCTCTCACAGCTCGACGCGACAGCTGGCTCGTTTGTTTACTGGACTTTCAGGATGGAAGGAGGCAGTCGTATGTCACCTAGTGGCCGGGGGGAGAAGCTCGCGCACCATTGGCTGTCGCCGGGCCAGGTCGGAGGGCTGGGTCATTTGGGAGCGAGCAGGGGCAGCTCAGCCAAATGGACCAGTCCCCGCTGCAATCAGGACTTGTGCATTTTGTAGTTTAAAAAAAAAGGAAGGAGAGAAGCTTTGCAAGTAAAAGTTCCACCACAAAATATCATTCAAGAAGTATTACAGCAAAGAGGCGCTGGAGTCAGGAGCCAAGAATTGAGGGGGTTCACTGACACAATGGACTTCAGTTTTGTTTCTGAAGAATAGCTGAGCTTTCACTTTCATAGCTTTCATTGATTATATTACATTCATGGCTACTGACCAAACTCAGAAAGCACGAACTTGTATTAGGCCGTTTGGACATGTCATCATCCAAATGTGGACAACTTCACATGTCCTCAGCTGTGTCTCAATTCAGGGGCCGTGTCCTTCACAGGCTCTTTCCATATGTGAATCCTTCCCAGCCAAAAATATCCCATGATTCATTGCGCTTCCGTGTAGAGCTGTTTTAATGGCGGCAAAAAGCAAGGCTGAAACCAAAGTACTCCACCAATCAGCCAACGGTAAAAAAAAACATCTTCCTCTATTGCTAGGCCGAACCACCAGATGAATTTAGAAAACTAAACGAAACTGCAAGTGATAAAGAAACAACAGTTAAAGCCAATCAACTGGGTTCGCTTGATATTCCAGTTTGTGAACGACTAACTTCTGTTTCCCGATCGACTGGATGTATTTGTTGTTATTAAGCAGGTTATCGGGCCACATGCCATCTTGAATTTGGAGGAGAAAAATAGCTATGAAAAAATAGCTAATTTCTTTAATAGAGGGAACTGAAGAACATTTACATCAACACATAATGAATGAATATTTGGATAACGGTGTATTCACACTGTCTCATAATCAAACTTGGACATTTCCTCACGTGTGTGTTCCATATGGTCAGTGTACAACCACTCTGGTTAACAGCATCTGCACCGTACATGATCCTAGTGCACGTATTCATGTTCCTGTAATGTCTTGCATTGTGAAACACTGTGTCAACACAGGAGGCCGAACGTGAGCTGCACATTAACAGAGCACCACTCAGCTCGGCTCCACACAGGAAGCCTTCAGATCACCCGCGTTGTGTGGAAGACCCCGACACGCCATCTCTGTGGTTACGTGCACAAAACACAGGGAAACCGATCTGATGTGTAAAAACACACTAATAGATGTGTAGCACAAGTAAAACTTGACCTGTATGAACAGCTGGACCGATTGTAACAGAACCACATCTGTCTATAACTGTCTTGTAAAGGTTTCATATCGTTTCAGCCCCAAGCCTCAGAAGTACAGAGGCACAGACTTGCAACCTCCATTTCCCCCGGAGGTGATCAAAGCATTCAAAGGATATTCATTTAAAAAAAAAGAAACACCTACAGGCTCATGTCACAATGTTTTCATGTGGTGGTCTCACTTTCACACATATATGGTCAATTTAGAGTTTCCAATTAACCTTTACCTCAATCTTCATAACGGTATAAATATGAATATGTCTGGGATTACCCAGAGAAAACATATTTAAACATGGAGAGCACATGAGAGCTCCACACAGAAACACTATGACCGAGCTGGGATTCAAACTGGGAACCTTCTTGCTGTGAGGTGACTGGTACCCAGCGCACAGAGATGACCTGAGAGGGAACTCCGATTGTGAATTTACACACTGTGTAGTGATGAGACTGTGGATGTGTTGATGTGTGAGTCCAGAGTGTGTGTATAAGTGTGTAAGCTGCTCCTGTGATGTATATCTGTGGATGGGACATAATTGAGGTAGATCTTAAACTTGGGAGCAAAACTTTGATAGATCTATTTCCCCTCTAGGCTCAGACTGTCTTTTACTGATTACGTGTAATTATCCGATTCAGACGACCGTTCATCAAATCCATACAAAGTTCACCTTTCACTGGAAGCTCTCCATATAGGGGGAAGTTTACTTTCAATTAAAGTAGGCCACAGAGACGCTCACACATGCTCGCACACGGCCGCTCACCTCCAGGTGACTCCAGCAGCATCCTGAGCCATCCACCGCATTACACAGGGAGATTCAGTGCACAAAATTAAGGAATAACACCCGGCAACAATATGGCTCAGTTCTTCCCACCACGGGGCTTCACTCGGGGAAATGTGTGGAGTTTCAAAATACTACATCCTTCCTACAGTGTGCGACCATTCTGAATAAGGCCCCTCTGTCTTTAATTGGCGTCTTTTGCCTTCTTATCGGCGTCTGTTTCTCTCTTTCACTCTGTCGGGCTCTCTGAGATACATACCCTTACACACACACCGCATTCCCACCTAATCCACATCCATCCTCTCTGTGGAACACACTGGAGATTGATTTTGCTCCCAGTATAAACTTCCACAGTTGAGGTCAGACTCAGGGGTCACAGGGGCCGACAAAGGGCCAGGGAGCTCCACTTCAAAGGGAGTCAGGCCCGAGCAGGGCAGCCAGCATGGTAGAGCTTCTCTCCGCTCTCTCTTTGCACCTCGCACATCCCCAGCACGACTGTTTACTATTGTTAATGCCAGACAGTCAAGGCTAAGTTAGCTGGCTGCTGCTTTCAAAACGTCTTGACTTTTCTTGGATCCGCTTTTCCTCACAAACCCAGCGTTGTAAATCATGCACTGGAATATAAAAAGGAAAATATATCTGCGTGCTTATATGACATATCTCCGTACATGGTTTGGTAAAATGCCGCATTAGCTTGAGACATTTGTCGTCGCTGACAGGGACCTTTGAGGATGTTTATTGATTTTGTTTGGAACCCTGTGGGAACAATCATGTGACAGAAATAGTGATAACTACTGATTTGGGGATTACAATTTATGATCAATCAGGTTTTGATATATCTTAAAACGTAACTTCATCAGATAGTTCATAGTTTTTTTGCCAGTTTCAGAATATCTAATTCACTTTAAAAGTTTTATAAAGCTTGGCTACTGATAGTTCTCAAAGTTAGGCAACAGAAAACAATAAGAGAGTATAAGCATTTCAAAGAATTCCCAACTGTAAATATTCTATAGAAAAAAAATCTTTTGTTCAGCCCTTTAACTGAAGTGGACAGATGCTCCCTCGTGTAAAAAAAAAAACTCAATTCACTGTGGGACAATGTGTTTTTTCTAAATGTTCCTTTAAAGCCCCACTTTCTGATCCCACCAGTGTGACTTTTCTGCCATCTAGTGGTGAGCAAGGACAACAGCAGCCGTGAGGATGAGGAGCCTTGAAGGGCAAAGCCAAGTTTCATAGAGCTTAAAGTATAAGTACATGTTTTCTAAGCTGTCATCAAATTCTTCACATTTCCTTTTTTTACTGTTATTAGAATATGCGACACAAATACACCTCTGGCACAATAATTCAATCCATGAGACAGGCTCAGAGACAGTTTCATCCCCCAGGCCATAAGACTCTTAAACTCCTCTGAACTGTAATAACTCCACTAAATAAGCAGATTTGCACTATTGCACAAAATTGCACTACTGTTCTTTCTTTCTTCAGCTGTATATATATATATATACACATTTTATTTCATATTTTAAAGTTTTGATATCCTATTTTACACTATTTTATTCAAATCATTATTATTATTTTTTTTTATTCTTGAGCATTGTTAGAAGAGAGCCTGTGACTCAATCATTTCATTGCCAGCGACTGCTTAATTTTATATCTGTGTGCATTTGATAATAAAACTCTTGAATGTCTTGAATCTTGATCTGAAAGAATCAAATGGATGGATTGAGAGATTCAGTAGAGGTGGAGGAATTATGTCAGCATGCTGAACTTTAAACATATGTCATATACAGTGTATTATGTGAATTATATATTGGTTTGTATGCATTCATGTGTTATATATGAATTCATATTATAGCAAGTGTTTCTGTAGATAGTTGTAGCAGAACCAAAAATGAATACCACAACTCAACTATACGTAGATGGATGGAGTTATGGATGGATGGAAAGACGGAAAGATGGATGGAAAGATAGAAGGATAGATGATAGATGTATAGAAAAGGCATAATGGATATACAATGTTTGTTCCCCTAGAAAATAAGTATGAGATTACAAAAATAATAAAATAAAATATGTGATGAAAAAAAACAATGTTGTGTGTTTATGATATCTATTTACATTCTTGATTGGAATATTTTCTCATTAGAATGACTAATTAACAAATGACTTATAATTCATAAAGTGTGGTTTCACATCAGGCTCATACAGACTGAGATTCAGACATATGGCCAGTGTTTGTCTCTGAGTACATATAACAAGTGATCGCTGCCTGCACGTCACAAGTTGTGTTGTGTAGATGCTTCTTCTGACCACTAGAGGTCAAAGTTTTACCATCTATCAGCCAAACCCTGGATTTAAAAAAATAAATAAAGCAACAATAATTTCACCCCCTGTCATGAAGAGAACAAGCCAGTGAATACAAGGCCCTGAAGGGGGCGCTCAGTCAATTACAGCTCCGACTGCAATTAAGTTAAAAGTCACAATTGTTCAAGCGTTGTGCGATTATCACAAAGAAAAACCACAACAAGGGCCACGACACATCTTCAGCAGCGACGCACAAAACGAGAAAAACACACTTTAACAAATACAGGTGAAACTAGTCTGTGTGTGTGTGTGTGTGTGTGTGTGTGTGTGTGTGTGTGTGTGTGTGTGTGTGTTGCATATCAACTGGGTTTAACGAACGCAGAGATAGTTTGCAGGATAAGTTGTAACAGGAAGTGGTGTTAACGTGTGGTGATAACTTGTTGTGATAGCTTGAAACGGGAAAAAACAGGCGACCCAGCCGACTTCATGACATCACTCCTCTGTGTGCACCTCTAGGGGACGTGTGTTGACGTGCACTGACGTTGGCACTCGGGGGAAATTTACATCACCACCGTCAGCAGCTGGTAAACCTCAAGAGATCAGACACACCTTGAAACAGCTGTACAAAAAAAACGTTTCTGTCACAATGACTGCAAAAAAATAAAAATAAAAACGGTTTCTACTTCACTGATCATGAAAAACAGCAGGACAAGCCTCATCGAGCAGGAGAAGGCACACGGCGTGCTTCTGTTAATAATGCAAAGCTACGACTTACAGTAAACACAAGCAGTGTGTAGAGATGTGCAGCTGTGTATGTGACGGATGTGAAAAATCCCAGCTGTCACTTCTTTGGGTGAGAAGCAGCCGACAGCCGCTGAGTCAGACACGAGTCCATCCACACTCGACGTGGAGGAAATTGTTCAAATTAGATTTGTGATATTTGTGTTTTCCTGCAGATATTGTACAACAAACTCTGCACATGCACAAAACAACCCCCCCAAAAAAAGCACCAACAGCAGAAACATGATATGAGAATCTGCTGTATTATAACAGGAGGGTTTAATGTGTAGCAGCACGAGCCAGGATGTTCTTTCTGCAGAGCAGCTGTGGAGTCCCATAGTTGAGCCCGGTCCAATTCTCAAACAGACACATCTGCACACGCAACACAGCTGTTTGGACCGGTTCTCAGATCATTGTCCGGAGTTGCCACTGTTGAGTGTGAGACATGCTGCGACTTACTGAAGGAGGTTTAGTTAAAGATGAGGGAAGGCACCTGGGGAACGAGCAGGAGCATCAACAACACTAACACCTCACTCACTGCACAAGAAGCTCCATCCTTCCATCATCTCTCCTGTTTACCCTCTGAGGGTCGTGGGAGCCGAGCTGCAGCTAATCCCAGCTGACATCCGACAAATCACCATCAGGACGAGAACCTGCTGCTTTCAAACACGGCCTCAATCAAGTCCCTTTAACGTCTTGTTCAGCTGCTTTAAAACTTCTGTTCTCACACGCAGCTCCTCCAGGTGAAGTGTCGAGAAAACTTCATGGTTGCCGTGCACGTGTAAAAGCAGCTTAAGACACCGCGCCGCCTCCTCCACCTCCTGCTGCGCCCGGTGAACACACGCCGGCTCTCAGCCATTAAACAACCGTTTCATTTTTCAACCTTGTCTCGAAGTTCCTCTCGTGGAGCGACTTATGTTTTATTAACGGTTGTCAGTGTTCGTTGTGTCTCACAGGCAGGTTCTTTACACAACGCCACATAGTAAAGTTACAGAGGCTTCACTTTCGTTTCCATATTTAAACTTTAAGGCTATGGGGGGGGGGGACTCTTACTTATTTGCATCATATGTAGTTTAGAGTGACAAATACAGTATTAACTGTGCATATGGATAATTCAAGAAACGTTGTCATTTATCCTCAAGCTTAATTCTCAAGCCACTCGTCACCACACAACCAAATTATGTAAATAAAAGAATGACTCCAGCAACTGAAACCTTTCTCAACGAATTTCTCTCAAAATGCTTCTTCTGGGAAATTAATCTTTAGGAAATGTAATACTAACCACTATGCAGGCAACACACTGACACAACTCGTTCCATTAGAAAATCTTTATCACTCTAATTATATATCTAATCTGGAGACATACCTTTTTTTACATGGTTTCTACTTTAGTCTAATCACATGATTCTGTAAATGTCCATAATTCTTTCATTGTGTTTATTTTGATCATATTTTTAACCCTTTGAAAGCAGCAACAGAAATGGTCCCCAGTGCCTCCACTGGGATTTCTGCTCACTTGTGATGTCATTTCTTTGAGTAGCTTCAAAAGCTCAATGCGTCTTAAATCTGCACAACCTAAGCTAAATGGTTATATAAATCATAATAAATGAAAAACAACTAACGAATAAGTACAAAAAGTAATAATTAAATTGTGTCATCAATAAATTAAATTAAGTAAAAAGTCTGAGATGTTTATTCATCTAATTTGAGAAGGAAAATAAAAGACAGAGACCTTAACTTTCTGTTGGAAAAAGAATAAATGTTATTTACTATTACAGTAAATTTATTTTAGATCGATTCAAACAGCATCATGCAAACAACAATCTCCCATGTTCAGTTAGGGGCTAGTTTATTTAACTCTAATTCAATCTGGTTTATTTCTCTGATCATTTGCACTAGTTATTATCTCTACTAGTATTAACCATTAATTTGCTGCAACAGTAAAATACTTCGGGTTCATTTAAATGTGCTGTATAAATAAATTTGACTTTACTTTACTAAAACTGTGTGCATATGTTTTTGTTTTAAATTGTACACCCCCCCATTATTGTCCTCTGCTCATATTAAATGCATAAAGATGCCGAATGCATGAATAAATACTGCTCTGTGTTTGTTTCCCTCAATATGAGAAGTCGTGTTGTTTTATTCAGTTTCTTCTTATCTTCACATGTGGTACAGTTCTGTATTAATGTTACATGAACTGCGTCGGTGAAAAGTTGATCCTCGCTCTTGGGCAAAAAAAAACAAGCTCAGTTTGTTTCTCCGCAAAACTGCACCCGTGACTTTACTGTAAAGAAAACCACCAAAACACTGCGGTGTGTCAGTCCCAGCTGATCCGAGCCTTGCTGGTGCGTAGGCAGCGCGAGAGGAAGCCATGACGTCAGCATGTTTCATCTGAGACTGTGAGGTGGTTGTCTGCAGCAGCGACAGGAAAACAAACAAACCTCTTCTTGTTTTTAAGATTGCTGATGAGAAAGTAGATTTTTACTGATGATGGAGTGAAGTGTGAACATCCACCGAGGCGATACTGTGACACACGTGATGCTGATTGGTGAAGGGACGATGACACGATGTCTCTGACTCCAAATCTGATCATATTTAGTTTCATATATTGAAATACTTCACAAATTCAATACATTTTGACACCGATCGACAAACGTCTTACCTCAAACTATTCAAATCCTCAAAGCTGAGGCTCCCTCGTAATAAGTCAAACACGTGCGGGACCTTGATGATGCAGCTCCGCTCCACGTTCTCCACCAAGACTCCAAATGACGTCACCAGAGCAAGATGGCAGCACCAGGCTACTTGGCTTCTAGGTAGTGGGAGGAAGGGAGACACGTCCTCCATCTTTGTTTACCGTCTAAAGTCCATCCGGGATCAAGATAATAAGACTCGGCCTCTTTTTGTTACTCAACTGTTTTTAAAATTTTCTTTTTGAGATATGATTTTGCTTTTTAATGACGTTGTGGAAGTATTTTTCTTTCACACGTGTTTTTTGTTTCGTTTTTACATTGTATCGTCTGCTCTTAATCTCACACACACACACACACACACACACACACACACACACACACACACACACACACACACACACACACACATTTCGAGAAAAATACAAACGTGACACAACCAAAAACACCACCAGCCATTCAAAGGACTTTTGGAGACAAACATATATAACCTGAATAATAAGTCTTTACTTAATCTCTGTCTTGGTTAATTGAATTTTGATTGTGCAATCTATCAATCTATCTATCTATCTATCTTTCCATCAGCTTTTCTACAGATTCCTCCTTCAAATTAGAAACCCACTGACAAAGACAACAAGCCCAATCAATACTAAGTAGACCGGCAAGTTCTCCAAACCACAAAATGTACTCTAGAGAAATGATTTGCAGAGAAGCAACAGTGAGCCTGAGCCTCTGCCAACCCTTCAGCCGATTCAGTGTCGCAGGCATTCTGACAGGAAGCCATTCCCTCCCCCCTTCCCTCCCTCCCTCCTCCCCCCCCCCCCCCCCCCCCTCCGAGGTGGGCGTGCTGAGGGAACACAGAGGGTGCAGATGTTGACGTTCCACAACGAAAGCTGTGCCCACATCCGTTCTGAATGAAGACTCTCGTGGCCTACAGCGAGCTGCACCGACCCACAGTGAAGCAGTAGGTGACAGAACGCAGCCCGTCTTCAGGCTGCAGTTCACTCTCAGCACCACTAGAGCTCAGAGACGACACCAGCAGCCACCAATCGTTTAGAGACGAGCCTCCAAGTGGGTGTGGCTTAGTGAGGAAGTCAATTACTTATCTGGAATGTTAATGTCATCAAGAAGGTTTTATTGAACATGATTGAAGCTTTCAGAAACAGAACTGGACCCGTTGTCCTGTCGGGTGTTTTACCTCCTGTCTCACGTTTCAAGCATTTTGTGTCACTTCTCACCACGGACGCATTCCAAGCTGCTGAGGCTGCTGGGTAATAACAGGTATTTGTCCTTCAGTCACTGGGCAGAGCCGAGTGATTCTTTAATGAACTCTGCTCCACCATCAGCCGGCTCGTTGGAACTACTCAGACAAATCAACCAAAGGCTTGTTACGTCAAAAACCATCAAGGTATTTCCATTATTCTAAGCTACCAAGATCGAATCAAGATTTAAAAAGATCTAAAATCTGTCAATAACGATATTTTTATGACGATAATAAAAGAAATAACGGTAACTGTTACACTATTATTGATTTTTCTGTTTAAAGAAAGAAGCTCATGAGTGAAGATTCTGGTTTTGAACTATTTTTACAAGGAGAAAAGGACAAACACTTCTGAGGTACATAAATTACAAGTTATATTTGCTTATTATTCTTACACAATGCTTTCACCTTATAATCAATACACATCGTTTTTAAAACATGAACAGAAACTGGTCTACCTCTGTCAATCAGGTCAATCTAAGTCAAGCCATGACCTCTGGAGGATTTTCCGCAGAATTGGAACCGGACTTTCTCCGGACGTTTCTTTTCACACATGAACAACTCAGTTCACAACAACAACACAAAGATCTCGGCAGGATTCAGGCGACTGGCTGTGCAGGAAGTGACGTATTGAATCCACTGAGGAGATCAAGTGTTTGTGTTGACAGCGGTGTTGACCCTCATCCCCTACTAGCTCTTTTGACCTCTTTGGTCAGAGTACACTGCTGTTTCAATCCAGAGATGTTTGTTTTTCTTTTTGTTGTTTTCATAGTTGCATCAATTGCGTCTTTAGAAACATCATCAGCACGCCCACTCACATCGTGGTGAATCTCACATCAGCTCCTCCGGACTTCCTTCAGACATTCTACCTGGGGGCTGATTGGAGGAAGACCACAGGAAGTCCGGAGGCTCTCACACGGACATGTATCTACATTGGACCTCATCACTATGCTTTGTTTTATTGCCTTAATATCTTAAAGATATTAAACAACATAAAAGCATAGAGACACATGGGTTCCATATCTGAGGTATAGATCAATTATGTGTTATTTCTTCACAGTGCATAAGCATTTTATTATCTATCCACTGTGAGTTGCTAATTAAAATTGTGCAGAAGACCTCATAAAAATATATAATCAAAATAATATAACAAAAATATATATTTATTTATATTGTTGTAATTATTGCTGTTACTTTATTGACCAGCTTTAATATCTCACTGGTTGAGCTAAGTCATAAATTAAAGAGTCATAAACAAATCTGAGGTGGATCAATTATGGTTTATATCCTCACTGTGCATTAGCCTTCTATCTATCTATCTATCTATCTATCCTTCTATCTATCTATCCTTCTATCTATCTATCTATCTATCTATCTATCCATACATGCTCATAGTTATGTCTTTATGGCCCAGCTCTAGCGTCCTAGTGGCTCCTCGCAGTAAAGAGACGCAGGCACGAGATGTTTTGGTGCTGAGCCTCAGTCACGTCACCACACCCTGAAAACCTCTGGAATTGAATTAAAGTCTCGTGAGCTGATCCACTGACTCTGAATCGGTCACCGAACGGGACGATGGTTGATTCTCAGACTGATACCGATGTTCGAACAGTTTAACAACAGGTTACAGATCTGTGGCGGCGGGCGAGCAGAGAGTTGTGGAGGGAAACGTTTTGGTTTCTACTCACGACGACGACTTGACGTTTTACTACGAAGCGGCGACGTCACTCGACAACACGTCTTCACACGAGCCGCTGGAAACAAAGTAACACGTCGAGCCGCGCGACGACTTTGAAGTTAGGAGAAGAAACAGACCCGCAATGTCTCCTGCTCGTGTTTCACTACACAACAGCTGTGTAGCAGAAGCTCTACCACCACCACTACTACTACTACTACTACTACGAGTCACGAGAGCACACGCACACACAAACACGGACACACACACGCACACACGCTGCGGACACACGGTCCAGATGAAAGCCCAGCTGCTTCTCACCTGTTCTCGGAGCCGAGGGTCGCTCGCCTGCGTCATTTCTCGGACTTTCCGCACGCGAGGAGCTTTAAAGCAGCGTGTGAGACTTGTTTACAAAGTTTCATCGTGACTTCTCATTGGTCCCGTATGGAGCTCAGGCCACGCCCCCGCACCTCGGTCACTGGGCCGAGTCTCAAACCTGTTTCCTGCTTCTCGCTGCCTCCCTGCAGACAGAGGGAGGCGAGTTGGAGCCAGGAGATTCAGCTTGGCTCTGATTTGAAAATAATAATATTAATAATATGCATCTTCTTATAAAGTTGCCCTTTCAAAACTAGTTCGAGGGAACACTGAGTTGAAATAGGGAGAATGTTTCTTCTGGCATTCCCACTCAATCAATCAATCAATCAATCAATCAATCAATTGTATTTGTATTTGTATCATGCATATTCACGCATCACATTTTGTATCATAGAGCCTAACAAAGTGGGAGATCCTCTGTCCTTAAAGGGATAGTCCAGTGGGAGTTGTGTTTGAGTCAACAAACACTTCTGGAGCGTCAGGGGTAAACAGCGTTGCAGCCAAATCCAACACAATTGAGGAAACTGATGACCACAAAAAAAAGAAGAAATAAACAGAACATTCCTCCATCCTGCTCCTGTGGTGTCATCCAAGTGTCCAGAAGACCCAACATTCAAATTGGACTGGAAATGGTGTCGTTTACAACAAGTTTTTAACAGGAAAGTTTAATCCTAGTAACTGGGAGGAGGATATCAGAGGACATTTAGACTAAAAACATGGTGTAAACAACGCTGTTTCCAGTTGAATTTGAAAGTCGGGGTGTGGTGAAGTGTTAAAATATGCTCCTCTGGTACCTTATCACCAAACTGAGTTAACTTGGTCTCTGAATTCTACACACTTCAAATTTCTCTTGCAGGAATTGTTCAATCAAAGCCAGATAAAGTATTAATGCTCATTAGGTCAGATTGTGATGCATCATGCAAATTGAGCATCATTCTGCAGCACAATATACACGACTACAGAGGTATACATCACCTTTCAGGATACTGCACATTAAGTGGAACAATGTAATCCCAGTAAATTCATGTAAAGCTTTCATTTGATTTTGCCGATAGAACAATAAATCTCTTGGCTCACATCCCTCCTTCCCAGCCGGCATGAGGAACTTCTGGGGACTCTCCATAATCTCTGCATCTGGTGGCTTCCTGGCTGATTCACACAGCCACACCTTGAGCGCCTGTATCCTCCACACTGGTCATGACTCCATACTGCTCTACAGACACTGGCTGTGGGTTAACATTTAAAAAATCAGTGATCGGTGCCGACTGTTACTCAGCATTCAATATGTCGAAGTGGAGAAAATTGTCCTGCAGAACCCACGGTAGGAAATAATGAAGTCAGTTGGGAATAACAAGTCACTTAACTGGTGTTGTGCTGTGTCACAACACTGCTGCACAGTATGTCACCCACTGGGCCACGAGTCTGCCAAGAGGCTGTCACGCTGGGATGAAACTGTTAACTGTCTTTTTTCACTGACTGACGTGTTCACCCCGAGATGTCACAGTAGAGTTCTTGATTTTTATTAACGTCAGACAAAAGTCACACGAGAGCAGCTGGTAACTGGTTTTTAATATGGTGGCAGATCGGTGTGAACTACTTTCTGCAACACCAGGATATTTCCTCTTAAAACTTTAATTTGTCACCTGTTTGTTTATACATGAATCTTTTTAGGCAAAGTTAGAAAAAAGATAATGGTCATAATTGAGACATGAAGAAGTCAACATGTAACTTTAACTTGTAACCAAAATATTGTTTTACCAAACCCCCACCAAAGAGTGTTTGTTTTGTTTCAGTACTGGAGAATGTCCTGGCAACGCTTATTGTAACTATGCTATCAGGGAAAAATGATAAGTCTTACTTTTATTTCTTTAAACCAGTCACAATTGTCTTGGGTGGAGTTTAGCCCAGAAAGAAGGGATGTTGGTGACCAGCGATGAATCGGGGGTGGGGGGCTCATATTAGTGGAACATTTGCATGTAGGGAGATGAGTACATATCTTAATATAAATATTCTCTACAGATCCACTGTGCTTTCATATTTCACGATTCAGATCTTCATCCAATCGTCTCATTTTCAGAGTTCACGATGCATCAGAGTTTGTCGTTGTTTCCCGTTGTGAACTTGCACTTTGTGCGACTATCATCTCCACTAATCACCTCCCTGCAACAACATGCTCTACATTTGTACCACTTTCCATTATACATAAAACATTTCCAGGACATAACCATATAATTCACCCTGCAATTATATTCCCCTTCAAAACATAATTGGAAAAACAAATTAGCAGCACATGAAGTGACTTCACGGGAGAAGAGGTCATTATCAGGAC
The DNA here is from genome assembly GCF_947347685.1 of Pleuronectes platessa. NCBI lineage: Eukaryota > Metazoa > Chordata > Actinopteri > Pleuronectiformes > Pleuronectidae > Pleuronectes > Pleuronectes platessa. The sequence continues at coordinate 5,297,909 of NC_070632.1, forward strand.
AACACTGACTATGCAGAGAAGTGTAACTGTGAAATAAAGAGAGTTGGACAAAGGAGAAACCAAACATCCTCAACACAAATCAACAAAGTGATCACAACCTTGTGTTTTGTGTTGTAGATTTTGTATTAAATGGATACAAACTCTTTTGCCCATCAATCCACAATCAATAACCCATAATAACAATAAGCAGCAGCTACAGCTTCAGGTCTTTCTTGGATTCGTCTCTACGAGTTTTGAACTCCTGGATCTGGGCAGTTTATCTTCCCAGCAGATTTATTGGACTGGAAGTGAAGAGTCTGTGAACTGTCGTCCTCTCTCCACAGATGGTCCATGAGGTTTGAATCTGGGCTCTGGCTCGGGCCGCTGAGGGACAGTCTGTGATTTTGCCCAGAAGCAAAAACCAGTGCTGAACTTTCACCTCATCACCAGGACACATGCTCTCAGAAGAACAGAGTCAGAACAGGTTCAGTGAAACAAAGGAGGATTGTGTTACACATGCATTCAAATGATTAAATGCGTTGAAATAAACCTGAGCAAGCTTTTTAGAATTAGCTTGTGCTAACCACTTACACTGCCACGTTGGGAACGTTGACATGGAGATGTAAACATTGTCACATGACCACAGCTATATGTTCATCACATGTCACTTAAGTCATGTGTTGAAGTCAAGGATAAAGCTGGTTCTGTATTTGTCCCCCGACCATGATGCCGAGAAAATGTCCTCAACTCAATCGCTGCCGTTCATTGTTTTCCCACAGACATGGTTTTACATGGATGAATGAAATCAAGTCTAGACATTTCTTTTTTCAGCTGCCAGAAAAGTGTTGTCTCAAAGATTACCCACAACCTCGGTCCACAACTGTGAAAACAAGAGAAACAAATGAAGACAACAAAGACACAAACAACAAGTCTCAAATCTGATATACTCATATATATCTTGTAAAATCTCACTGATGCATTTTAATGACTTCTCCTCCGCTGCAGGCTGCAAATGTGGGGAAAATACAAATGTTCATTACAACAGGTCATCTGATCCTTCCTGTGTCAAAGGAGTGTAATGAGAATCCATGTACCTATGAACATATTCACACTTTCTTGTCTAGTTTAAGGTGTCAAGGTCGAAAATAGAATTGGCCCCCTTGCTGAGTTCACATAATAAGTCTATTAGAGCGCTGGCTTTAAGTGACGGGCTGACTTTGATGAGACGGTATGATACTCTTGAAAAAAGACAGGACAGAGTGTCTGTCTTCACAGGCGTCTGTGTGAGAGAAAGCAGGGAGAGACGGTGTCAAAGGAAATGAAACAAACATGTGACTTTTTAAGTTTCACACAGTAACACTCGGTGTGGTTACAGCTTCGGGTGTTTGAATAATTCATTTTTCCTTGTACTGCTATACACAGACACACACACACACACACACACACACACACACAAACACACACACAAAATGAACCTGCTTTGGGGACGACATTTTCTGAGGTACTCTAGAGGGAAGACACCATTTTCAATAGATTCTAAATACCGTCACTACATATTTTCGATTATTTTATTTTTCGACATCTCTAGAACCATGTGAATTATTAGTAGTAAGTGTTATCCAACCGAACTTTGGGGAAACTGGGGACGGTAATTATAAAATGCATCAGGTCAGAAAGCGAAAATCATAAATGAATCTATTGATTCTGTTTCTGATGTGATGTCTTCAAACTGCTCAGATGAGACACTGGACTGACTGGACCTGGGCCAAGTTAAATTTAAGAAGAATTAAATTGAATGCCATTGAACGTCAAGCGAACGTCGAGCGTCTCTATCCTGTGAGTTGCTCTCTCCGGCTCAGTCTATGTCCTGGTTCATCAAGCAGGCAGCCTGATGATGTACAGTGGAAGGATTAGTTGGGACCAGTTGCACAACTTTCACCGGAGATGAAACATGTTGATAAAACAAGTTTGAGGGACTGGAAAAAACAAACAATTTATGCTACATTCTCCCGAGGATTTGTCTCCTGAGCCTGAAGAACAAGACTCGCAACTTTCCTCCTCTTCTGTTATCTTTGTTCTCACCAGATCTGTGACAATTAAGCAGATGCTGCACAAACTGCACAATATACAAGCTGTGACATGTTTCCACAGAGCTTTGAATGCACAACGCACAATGCAGACAATGATCGGACTCACAACAACATGTCCTTGTCCTTCTCTGACAGGATTATGAGCAAATTTTTATTGTTTCTTTACCTGCTCAACATGTTACGTCTATTTTATTTTCTATTAATGTGTAAATGAAAACAGCAAAGGACAGAGATATGTTGTAGGTTCTTTCCCATCCTCTTTCAAATGTAGATTTCTGTTAATAAACAGATGATTTAAATGCAGCAGCATCGTTACTGTTGAAAACCTGCAGCTACCTATAAGAATAAATCAAAGCAAAACATTATTTATTCAAAGAAATTTGCCCAAAGACATACAGGATAATAAAAATGTCCATGGCACTAAAAGATATGAAATATGATCATGTAATGGAATAAGATCTCACTGTTTCACACATTGTTTATTTTAACCAGAGCTAAAAAGAGAAACTACATAACTGAAAAAGAAAAGATTTTGGCACCGACATAAAACTTCACTTTAATTAGTACAACACTAAGTAGTTAGCTTATGTAAACAACATTTCTTTAATTTGCAAAAACTTAATTGAGTTGTTGAAACCAGTTTCTTCTTTTTTACTGAAAAAGTTATTTATTGTTTTTGTTGTTTTTGTGATCCACCCAAAGCTTTGCTGTACTTGGATCGCTCATTTCCCCCTCCAATCAAATGTGTGTTCCATAAAAACAAAGATACAATCCAGTCTAATCTCCGGGTTTATTAATCATTTTAATCACCAGCCTCATTTGGAAATCATGACTCAAGTGCGTGAATAAACAATTAGCCGGCTGCAACAGGAGATGACTCCACCACCTGTAAACAGCCACATCACTGAGACTATAAGGAATATAAATGAGATCATAATAATAATGATAATATGAACCGTTCTGCAGGGGAGTTAATTATTCATCATCAGGTTTGAATAATGGTGACACAGTTTGGTTCATTTATAAAAACTGATATCTCTCAAAACGCACATGTTTAACATGACTCAACTACGGTGGCCCTGAGAGTCAAAACACATCCTTCTTTTCAAAGAAGACAATGACATTTCAGAAAAACACATTTCCCAAAGCATATTGACATTGCTGATATGTGTTTGTCTGAAACGCTGCTGTGATGCCTTTAATATTAATGTGTTTAGACCTTCAAGGCCACCATACTTCACCTTTATATCTAGTATATATGTTCTGGAAGGTCTTGTTTGCTCATTGTTCTCATGCAGCTGGTTCACAGTGAGTGGACGTTTCCTTGGACAGATGAAGCTGGACGTGGAAAAGCAACAGGAAAGCATTTCAATATTCTGTCGATACAGCTTTTCATTGCACGACGGGTGATTCCATTAGGCGCAATTCAAACTGTGCGCACTCATAGAAAACCTCCACACCTGAGTAATGTGCATTGAATGTGTTGAACAAAAATGTATTGAATTCTAAAACGTTAGTTATAATTATGGAGAAAATGTGTAAGGCTGTTCATTAGTTGAAATAACTTTATATTCAGAAGAGGTAATTAGTTTTCGGCTTTAAAAAGCAGCTGTAAATTACCTGGAGGACGTTCGAGGAGAGAGCTGCAAATTCATAACTAGGGAGAAGGAGAGAGAGAGAGAGAGAGAGAGAGAGAGAGAGAGAGAGAGAGAGAGAGAGAGATCCATGAGGTCATCTCATGAAATATTAACTGATAATTATCGTTCTGTTTCATTGTCTGCTTTGCTATAATTTGAAACCGTTCAGAAAGACCATTTGTTGACTTGACCTGTTGAATACCGAGCGTTAACTCTCCGGGCTACGTTTGCAGTTGCTCACAGATTTGTGCCATTTAAAACTCATTATCTGTCACTGTCTGTTTGTTTCACTGCACTGGCTCAGAGGCACCAACACCAGTAGATAACTGGTTTTATCCTCAGCAGCTTGAACAATCAGGGCGTTTTCAATCTCTCTATTTGTTTTGGTTGTTATTGAGAATCCAGGCATGAACCGACATTTGCTATTAGGTGTTAAATTCATCGTTACAGGCATCTGTAACATTTTAACTCTAATATTTTTGCACAAATGTTTGCACAATTGCCCCGAGCTGAGAGGGGGCCCATGATTAATGCAGCTAATTAAGATAGTCCACGTTAATATTATGAAAACACTGTTAAATTCTATACACGGCCGTCCTGCTCCAGCACGATGGTGGGAAACCCTCTAATGAGGCCCCTTGCCACTGGTGTTCTGCCAAAAGCGTTACAGCTTTAGAGGTTTAGCTGGAGACTATAGAGCGTCTGCATGTGTGTGCCTGATGTGTCTGGGATGGTGTTGGGGATTCGCACATACATTTTAGCGTTTGTGTATGATGCACTTTGTTTATAATTTAGATAATAGAAGAGTTGTTTGAAGACTTGAAATTACGTGATTAGGTTCCAGGTCCCTTTTCCCCGAGGGCCACAAAGTCCTTCAGAGCAAATGTGGCAGTGACTTCAACAAAGATAAGAGCAGAACCTCATTATTAGTTGTTTAGATACCGACAGGGAGAGAATTAGTATTATGGGGCGGGACTAGATGAGCAAGAGAGGACAGTAAATGGCCTATTCCATCAAATTAATGAACTAAATGTCCTTTTAAATGCTAAAATAACTATTTATTTAAAAGAGGGATTCTTCTAAAATGGCTAATTCACTTTCCCCGAAGGTGACTGCAACCTCCAACATGTTGAAGTCATTTTCTGTTTCCACATACGTTCGGTGTGAATGTGTCCGTCTCGTCCTTCCATTAGAAACCATCCTTTGTTGTCTCTATTTAGCACAGAAATTAAAGCGTCTGCCCCCAAAGCTCTTGATATTGGCAGCGTGAATAACAGAATTATTCATGTTTATCTGTGTTTTCCCGGTTTCTCTCTGCAAGAAAACACTAATGGCTCCTAACAAGAGCCGGCTACCTGTCTCTGAGACGGTTCTACCTGCACGCTGACTAATTGGAATGAATGAAAATAGAAAAAGGTGTTTTTTATTTTGGAGGGGAAAACAGTCTGCAAACTGGTAATAAAAAAAAAGAGAAGAAGAGTGAGATCTAAAAAAGTTACACGTAATTAGTTCCAACAGTTTTGATCTTTGGTTCTAACTATTCCGAGAAGATGCTGCAGGTTTTTTTCTTTTTCTTTTTTTGTGGGTTTGCTTAATTATGATGCTTAATCCATCGGCTCTCCTGAGGTTACCACACCAGCACAGCGGTAATCAAATCAAAGCAGGGAACGGAAATGAGGAAATGTTTCTCTTTCTTTCTTAATCTTTCTTTCTGAAGTAGAATATAGCTTTAAAAAAAAAAGAAACGTGTTCATGTTTCCACGATTCAGAGGATGTTAATTATTTGCGGATTTCAGACTCGGGACGAGAGAACCAGGGACAATACATGAAAATATGAGAATGACTATGAGAGAGTTGCTGGTTTGAGAAAGACAAGGATTTAAATATAATATATAACCTTGTTTGTATCAGCTCTGTGGAAAACAACAATGAACTCCGACCATGAAACTATCTCCTGAATATTTTTCATCTGACTGACTCTCATCAATGCTTCATGAGATCAAATCAGCTTCTCATATCAACTGACTTTGAAACTACAAACACAGATGGAAAAAAACAAGTGGAAGTACACAAACCCTCCTGCTGGATTCAGTCAATCCTGCAAATAAATGGACAGAAGTAAATATATTGATTTTGTTGCTTTTGAAGTTAAATATCATTAAAATCACTGTCAAAGCTTTTGAGGTCTGGATTCAGTTGAAGAAGCTGAAATGAATCAGATCATTATTCTGTTTTCATGATGATTCATTGTTATAAAAGCACAATGTGTTATATTGTATTACACTCTATTCATATACACTAAAACAGCCACAGCATTGAACCTGGTCACTGGTTTTAATGGTGTGGTTGACCAGTATTGAGCAGCTTTCATAGTGTTAAGTAGAAAATAGCTTTGTTTAAACCATAGACTGGTGAATAAAGATGGACGATGCATCTCCACTTCCTCCCATGGTCCGGAAATAAAGCCAAAATATCCCTGATATAAAAGCTGCCAGATCGTATGAACCCATTTTTATTATTTTTAATTATCAATTAACTAATCAACACCAAACTGCTGATACAATGAACTCTGAAGCAAACATCAGTCTGATGAAAACGATCTAAACTTACAGAAAACAGCTTTGAGGGGAATTTATTTGACTTTGACTTTTTTATATGATCCGTGTCCCCTCCACTAACATTGAGGAGTTGTTTAAAAAATATATATATATACCACAAACCAGCCACCAGGAGGTGCTTTAGCTTCACTTCCGGGGGGGCTGTCATGTCGTCCATCTTTATAAACAGTTAATGGCTTAAATCAACAGTTAGTGCATCTTATGGCACCGTTAGAGAAATGAAGTATTTAATGATACATCCGTCACAGAAGGACGGGTACTTTTACTTTGAACTTGATACTATATTTTACATTTGTACATGAAGAATTCACATGTGAAGCACGGTGATATATCTGAATTTCCCTCGGGATTAATAAAGTATCCATCTATCTATCTATCGATCTATTAACATATTGGAACTTTAACTTCCATCAACGTCTAAAAGGACTGAATCAAAAGAGAGCTGGGGCCCCGACATCAAACCAAACCAAGAGAGGATACGTCCTCCACCGCTGAGCAGACATGACATGTTGTTCCTTGATAATTAAACGCTCCCCAGCAGGATGTGGATCACATCCCCCTCCACTCCCAACACGTGTGAACGACAGCTGAGTGTGTGGCGAGCGCGTTGGCAGGGAGGTCAGAGGCCAGATGGAGCCGTGGAATAAATGCCCTCCCGTGGTCGATGCCTCTCCGTCTGAGGCTCACATCGGGAGAGCCAGCGCCAATTAGCCCAGCGCCAAGTGCTTAATCCCCATCTCAGTCATTAGGCTGCGAGTCAAACTGTGGTGCTACGATTGAAGGTGATTAAGAGCGATCCCTGACATGAGCCTGAGTGTTGGACCTGTCGGATTCTCTGTCAAACCAGCTCCTTAGCCTGCGTGTTTCCTCCTGTGGTCCTCCCACAGAGCCCAGTGAGCCCCACGCTCCTCCCAGTCAAACCTGGCACAATGAACCCTGCAGCACGACTGTTATCCCGCTTTAATAATTGCTCTTTTTCCCTGCACTCCTCTTCAATCATAATGCTTTTTCCTTTTCCTCTAATGTAGGCCCACTTTTCTCCCGCTGATCGGCTGCTCGTGCCTGACGCTCAACACCATTAAATTCAACTGCCTGGATATTACTGCGTTGGCCGTGAGCAGGTGTGTTCGGTGGGAACACGTCTTCCCCGAGCGTCTTTGTGAAATTTACGATTCACAGTTAAAGGCAGTTCCGGTTGAGTCGCCTCATTTAATTCTTGTTATCATTACTGAGTAATTTCTATCAGTCTCACCCCAGCGGCTCGATCTCAGTGTCTAAACACCGACCCTGCCCAGTAGGCACACACACACACTGGGAACAGAACAATCACTGGTTTAAAACATTAATAAATGCGTCGACAAACACAGTCTCAAATATTCTTTTTTTTTTGGCAGATGGAAAAGATGCTCGGATATAAATTGCATGATTTCATTGAATGTTCTTCATGGGCCAGTCCCTGCAGATATTGATGTTTTTTCAGGGAAAGATGCCATTTTCATTACATGCACGTTTATTCTTATCAGTCAACTGTTACTGGTTTGCCTCGATTGTTGCACTGATTGTTTTTTAACATGACAAGACTTCTCTCTCTCTCTTTGTGTTTCTTCATATGTGTAAATACAAACAGGAGCTCGTGGCTGAAAACGTCTTTACAAAGAAAAGTGTTTAGATAGATAGATAGATAGATTACTTTATTCATCCCCGAGGGGAAATTAAGTCGTCATTTGAATACAATAAAATACAATACAATAGAATAAAATATAAAATATAAAATATTGCGGTAGAAAGAATAAAAACAGAAACAAAAGATAAAATAGGTAGATAAGGTGCAGTGGCAGATGATGGTAATAGTACTGATGATATGATGGTAATGTTATTGTTAGACAGTATATAAAAGATAGTACAGTATATATAGTATATAATATATATTTATATATGATAGCAATTATACCAGCAGGGAATTGGCATTTTAATCATGAGTCTGGTTCTTAACAAATGTTTTTTGGGCATAAAGATCAAAATCATAATCATAGGACATTTTTGAGTGAGACATTTTTCAGGGCCACAGTTCCGGCTCCACAGAGAAGTATTCATGTCACACCTGTGGCTGAGCCCTGTGCACACTCACATGAATCTGTACTAATAAGGCCGGTGGCAGCTCTGCACTCTCCTTTCTGGAGCCACGTCCATTTTATGGCGGTGCTATAGCAACAAATGGCTGTGTTTATGATGTGGGGATCTGCACCACCGCCCATAGGGGGCCTGCAGGCGCGCGTCTCTGCCAGTAGGGGGAGGAAGAGCAAACACAGTGACGGACACAAACAACCTCGTTGAGCTATGAGGCTTCACAGAAAGCAGATGAAGTCATCCGTCTGAGAAACACCAACCCGGAGAAATGGAAATGTTTCTTCCCTCATCAGCGTGGTGTCTGCTCCTCACAGGCAGGCTGGAGGCATGTGGCAGACACAAATATAAACACTGCATTTGTTAATGTGAAAATCAGATGCAGTGGGAAAAACAACAACAAGAGGAGCCGCTAAAGACACGCTGCCGCAAACACATCCATGTTCACACGGGGAGCAGGAGGAGGCTCTGCACAGACGAGATGCTGAGTCGCCTCCCTGGTGGTTAACTCTGCTGTTAGAGTAGAGATAGACACCGTGTCGGGCACCTTTCAAAGGTCCTTCATCTCACCGGGGGGGGGGGGGGGGGGGGGGGGCGCTCCACCACAGCAGCACAGCTCAGGTGTACTGGGACCACCCACTGATCCATCTGGGCTGCAAGGACCCACGTGTAGCATCCTTGACTCTTGGTAAACAGAGGAGGAGGCTGCTCGTGTCACTTCGGCCTCTCTCATCACTAGACTCAGCAGAACACACGACAGCACATATGGATTTTTATATTGGGGCAAAAAAAAAGAAAGGTTGTTTATTAGGAACACCTGTACACCCGCTTATTAATGCAATTATCCGGTCAACCAATCATTACAGAGCATAAACAAGTGCAGATACATGTCTGGAGCTTCACTTAAAGGGAGAGTTCACTCAAAAACTCACTACTTTATCGATGGAGGGGGGGGGGGGGGGGGGGGGGGTGAAGTGTCCACAAAACACTTTTGGCGTTCCAGGGGTAAACATCGTGGTGAGAAGAGGATGAGTGGCCACTAGGGGTCTCTCAGTCAAAGCAACTACAAAGCATGGGAATCATGGGAATTGTTGTCGTCACCACCAGTGCCGATGACAATCTACCTGACGCGACTCAGGTGCAACTCATGTTCACAGATTTAGTTTATTAAAAAGTTTTTTTAAAGGTTTATTCAAGTCAGGCACCAAACGTTGATGAATAATCGTGATCGATTATTTGAGTTTGAACATTTTTGGGAATAATTCAAGATAAAGGAAGTAGTCAGTAAGTTTTTTAGACATTGTAAAAGACAATTTTCACAAAAAGTGTTTGCATCAAACCTCAGAATCAATCAAAAAAAGGTGACTGACATGATTGTTGGTGCCAGACCGGCTGGTAGGTCTCTCTCTCTCTCTCTCTCTCTCTCTCTCTCTCTCTCTCTCTCTCTCTCGCGTTTATGTGCAAAAAGTAAATCTTCCTGTGAGTTCCGTCACATCAAGGCCTTGACAGAGGTGAGAGGAGAAAGTTAACACAGTTATGTGTTTTTAACTGCTGAGTTACAGCAGGCTTGCATTTAGCTTCGAAGTGAGACAGATGTCTTTCCACCTCAAACAGAATCAAATTATCATTTAGAACTTTCACATCACCAGAGGAAGAGACGTGTCTGTCTCGATTGCCCAACTCGGAGCAACAGATAAAGTTTGGTAACACATACAGAAGAATAAAAGTATTTCATTTTGTTATTTTTTTTGCATTTTCATTTTCATGGGGTGAAATCGAAGGGTGGTAACTTGGGTCCGCCTTCACTGACTGCATGTGCTCACTTATCCCTGACAGACAGTGGGCCCCTCGCCACACTCTCTGTCAGGGATAAGTGCCGTGAAAGTGCTTCCGCCCAATCAGTCGTTGTCCTTGTCATAGCAGGTACCTGCCTTTATCTTAAAGTAAATGTCATTGTGTTTCACTTTTTGTCATTTTAATTTTCCTCTTCGTCGTTGTGTTCTGCTGTTTGTCATTTTAATTTTCCTTTTTGTCTTTTAGTTCTGCTGTTTGTCGTTGTGTTTCTCTGATTGTCGTTGTGTTCTGCTGTTTGTCGTGGTTCTCTGTTTGTCGTTGTGTTTCTCTGTTTGTCGTTGTGTTCTGCTGTTTGTCATTTTCGTTTTCCTTTTTGTCGTTGTGTTCTGCTGTTTGTTGTTGTGTTTTGCTGTTTGTCGATGTCTTTTTCCCTTCAGTGCCACCGTACTGATCTGACCCGTGTGCGATAAAGAACATTAAAGCGTCGTTAACATTCTACGTCACACGCAGCCTGCTGTCGTGTGGAAGTAAATAACATGGAGGCCAGTGAAGTCATCGTCTCAGCACGTGCAACATGTCGAGCCTCGAGGCGGACGGGCCACAGCAGCAGAGGAGCACGTCAGGTCACAACACATAAGAACAATCTGCAGCTGCAGAGGACAAAGACTCAGCAGCACTGAGCAGTTAAAGCAGTTAGAGCAGTTAAATGAAGCCTGATCCACGCTGACAAGCTTCCACATGTGACAACATAATTAGACAGAGTGAGAATCTGTCAAACAGAAGTGAAAAGAGATGAGAAGATGTGAAAAAATTATCAATCCGGATAATAACCTGTAAGAAATATGATAATACAGTAGCATATAGTGAGTGTGAGGATATAAAATCCATGCAGGTGTATTTCTGTGACAGTTTCTCTGATCACCAGCTGAAGGTCAGCGTCATATCTCTGGAGAGGAAGGAAGGATTCAATTAGGAGCTGCAGATTAGTGAGGCAGGATGCTCTGATCACACTGAGGTCACTCACTTGAAACTTGTTCAGTGCACAAAACAAATTCACTGAGGTGACATCTGAAATTAGACGGGGGATCACATTCCAGATGTTCCATGATTGTCCCTGAAATGAATTCAAAACCTTCTGGATTATATCAAAACCAGAGTAAGTCGATTTGATAAGGTAAAAACAAACTAACAGATACTCTCTCAGGCTACCTCCACTTTAATATGTTTTTAATCTGAACATGATCTGTGTGATGAGGAGCCTTTCAGCTGTGTCTCTCAAGTCAGCTCCGATCGTACCAACACACCACTAGCGGTGATGTTGTAAACAGGAAGCTGTCTGGTTGCTTAGATGCAGAAAACACAGAGAAAGAAAAACAGCGACGGTGAAAAGGTGAAACTCAGTCTGAGCAACGCTTTGGTTGTCGGATCACGACTGATAAGACCAGGAAGTGCTTTCAGATCATGTATCTGGTGCAATACAAATAAATCTAATCTGATTTGAATTTGAATTTGTCTACGTCATTGTTTCCAAAAGTCTTTGCCTGTGCATTCTAAACCATAATGGTAGCAGCAGCACTTCCAAACGCCAAAGTGTGAACGAAGCCTCAGGCTGAATTCAGGCTGGTGGTTTGAACAGCAATTTAACAACCTTTGAAAGTCGTGTTTTTGCTGCCCCCTGGTGGTTTAACGTCCCCGTCCCCCCCGTCCCCCCCCCCCGCTTCAGTGATTTACAGGTGGTGAACTGAAAAGTATCTCATCTCATGGGCCCACCACCTGTGGGAAGACCCGTTGGGGTCGGGTGCGCAGCCACATGGGTGGCAGCGAAGGTCAGGGGTCTCGACGGACCAGACCCGGGCGGCAGAAGCTGGCTCTGGGGACGCGGAACGTCACCTCGCTGTGGGGAAAGGAGCCGGAGCTTGTGAGGGAGGTGGAGCGCTACCAGTTAGATCTGGTGGGGCTTACCTCCACGCACAGTCTCGGCTCTGGTACCGTACTCCTGGATAAGGGTTGGACTCTATTCTTCTCCGGAGTTGCCAAGGGCGTGAGGCGCCGGGCGGGTGTGGGGATACTCATAAATCCCCGGCTGAGCGCCGCGGTGTTGGAGTTTACCCCGGTAGACGAGAGGGTCGCCTCCCTGCGCCTAAGGGTTGTAGGGGGGAAAACTCTGACTGTTGTTTGTGCGTATGCACCAAACAGCAGCTCAGAGTACTCGGCCTTCTTGGAGACCCTGAATGAAGTCCTGCATGGGGCTCCAGTAGGGGACTCCGTAGTTCTGCTGGGTGACTTCAACGCCCACGTGGGCAACGATGGAGATACCTGGAGAGGCGTGGTGGGGAGGAACCGCCTCCCTGATCTGAACCCGAGCGGTCGTTTGTTATTGGACTTCTGTGCTAGTCATGGATTATCCATAACAAACACCATGTTCGGCCGATCGTCGAACCTCAGATTGAAGAGGAACAATGCGGTTTTCGCCCCAGACGTGGAACTACGGACCAGCTCTTCACTCTCGCAAGGATCCTGGAGGGGGCCTGGGAGTATGCCCATCCGGTCCACTTGTGTTTTGTGGATCTGGAGAAGGCGTATGACCGGGTCCCCCGGGAGAAACTGGGGGAGGTGCTGCGGGAGTATGGGGTAAGGGGGTCTCTCCTCAGGGCCATCCAATCTCTGTACTCCCAAAGCGAGAGCTGTGTTCGGGTCCTCGGCAGCCAGTCAGTTTCGTTCTCAGTGGGTGCTGGTCTCCGCCAGGGCTGCGCCTTGTCACCAATCCTGTTTGTGATATACATGGACAGGATATCGAGGCGTAGTCGTGGTGGGGAGGGGTTGCAGTTTGGTGGTCTGAGGATCTCGTCACTGCTTTTTGCGGATGATGTGGTCCTCATTGGATCATCGGCTTGTGACCTTTAGCACTCACTGGATCGGCTGGCGGCCGAGTGTGAAGCGGCTGGGATGAGGATCAGCACCGCTAAATCTGAGGCCATGACTCTTAGCAGGAAACCGATGGATTGCTTACTCCGGGTAGGAAATGAGTCCTTAGCCCAAGTGAAGGAGTTCAAGTACCTCGGGGTCTTGTTCGCGAGTGAGGGTACTATGGAGCGTGAGATTGGCCGGAGAATCGGAGCAGCGGGGGCGGTATTGCGTTCGCTTTACCGCACCGTTGTAACGAAAAGAGAGCTGAGCCGCAAGGCAAAGATCTCGATCTACCGGTCGATCTTCGTTCCTATCCTCACCTATGGTCATGAGGGCTGGGTGATGACCGAAAGGACGAGATCGCGGGTACAAGCGGCCGAGATGAGTTTTCTCAGAAGGGTGGCTGGCGTCTCCCTTAGGGATAGGGTGAGAAGCTCAGTCATCCGTGAGGGACTCGGATTAGAGCCGCTGCTCCTTTACTTAGAAAGGAGTCAGCTGAGGTGGTTCGGGCATCTGGTAAGGATGCCCACTGGGCGCCTCCCTTGGGAGGTGTTTCAGGCACGTCCAGTGGGGAGGAGACCTCGGGGAAGACCCAGGACTAGGTGGAGAGATTATATCTCAACACTGGCCTGGGAACGCCTCGGGATCCCCCCGTCAGAGCTGGTCAATGTGGCCCGGGAAAGGGAAGTCTGGGGCCCCCTGCTTGAGCTGCTCCCCCCGCGACCCGACCCCGGATAAGCGGATGACGATGAGATGAGAGATGAGGAGATGAACTGAAAAGTGATGTCTGGAGTTTCCTCGGTTTCAATAGTTTTACTTGAGTGAGATAATTCAAGTTCAATACAAGTTCTTCTATTTTCTGCGGAGGTTGTCTTTCTCATGTGAACAAGCAGCTGCAGGAGATTCTTCACTTAGAGTCTTTCCCAAAAACGCTAAAAGCAGCAGCCGGAGACAGGACCTACTCATTGTGCTGTGGAGATCAAGTGTATTTGGAAAGGACAGGATCTCCTGCTGTGTCCACACTGATGACTCACATAAGCTGACTTGGAAAGTATTCCGAGTTTTCACCAGGGGACTGGAAGGAGAACACTCTGGCTCCCACCGGAGAATGTCAGGAGATTATCTGGAGTTCAGCTCATATCTGGAAGCAGCTCCGGTGATGTTTGCTCTCAACCTTTGTCGTAAATGTGAAAACGATGACTCACAAAAAAACAATGTCTTCTAAATGTGCTGGAGTTTGCTGAGTTGAAAAATACACAATTTATTTAGTATTCTTTTTCTTTTGTAGTTTTTTGTTTGTAGACATATGTAAATAACCAATTTGCTTATTTCGTTTTTGGGAATGTATTCAAATGTAAAGCCACATGCACCAGGATGATTGACACCTTGAGTCTGAACACCTGCAATAAAGTAAAATAAATAAATAAAATACATACTTAACTTCTCTCCAGTCTTTTCTCAGTGTTTGAATTTGAAGACAGTCAGATGTCTGCAGCCATCAGTGGGTCCACACGCAGCCTTTATGTACCTGATTACACCTCCTGACCCATCCAGGTGGATTGTGTGTCTGTCAGCAGGGCGCCTTGTTACCACTGTCCTCGTGGCTGCAGGGTCCAATCCTCGGTTCTGATTACTGCTCTGTTGTCTCCTCTATCACCTCGCTCATCAGTGAGAGTGTGGAACTGACAGTAATTGTAATTGTCTGCTTAGCGGCCCTGTGCCTTCTTTCTTTTCGGTGCTCCCATGGCTGCCTGTTGTCTCCGATAATATGAATTAGCTGGATAATCTTTGGTCTTCAGAGCTTGTTTTGAAAATTCCTACATCATTTTCTTCTTCTCTCGCAGTGAGCGACACAAAGCTCTCAGCTCTCCCACGGAAGGAGAGGACAGAGAGGTAATTAGAGGATCTCAGACCAGCGTGGTTGTGTTTTTTTTTCCTATCATGCTTTTCTCTACTCTCAGAGTTTACAAAAGTCTGTTTTTAAAAATAAAGCTCAATGAAAGGTTAAAGTATAGATGGAGGAACAGATATGAGATTTTAATATTTTATTTCCAACAGAATTCTCATTAAAAAGTAAATCTCAAAGGGGCAACGAGGAAGAGATAAAAACACTGAAATGCTCTTATATGTCAAAAAAGGGACCAAGTACTAAACACAGATAAACACACGGGAAGATAATCTGCTCTGTGGTCGTCTGAAGCCACTTCAAACCAGACGGAGCGAGGCCGGGCCTTTCAAGCTCGGTTCTTAAATCTGACTCACAAGCCAAAGAGTTGCAGCACAGAAATATCTGATGAACCTGTTGGTGAAGCTCAGAAACTCTTATGCAAATTAACTGTGCAATTAACAAGAGTTAAATGAAGTTTTTCCTCTTCACTGTTTTGACTTTCACGTCCGGTCACGGCTCAAAAAGATTCTCGGAGCTCAAGAGGGTGAAAGACCAACCAATCAGAAAAGAGTCACATTCACACGTCAATGCAAATGTATAAATAAAAGTTGGCTGGCAGTTATATGCGTTTAATTCCTGACAGGGTGGTGGTTACAGATATTCAGATTTCTGTCTAATGAAACAAAACCCCCACCTGTCTCCTATTCAACTGAAAACCTGTACATGTCTGTTATTAACTACATTAAGCAGATTCCGCTGGATCCAGATCTTTATTCAGATCTGCACTTAGTTGCACTGATCAGTCACCGATATATGCTTTTTTCCATCAAGATCCATAAATTATTACCTGGGAAATTGGAGAAAATGTCAAAACAACCCCGAACCTTTGACGTTTTTGTGGCAAATCCTTCCTTCGTGTCTGGTGAGAATCCATTCGGTAGTTTTGTGTAATAGTGCCGACAAACAAACACACAAACCGATGGACAGTGGCAAACACACATCCTCCTTCATGGAGGTTCTCCAACGAAATTGGACTGACACTATTGATTTTGCACTCTGAAAGAAGAAAGAGGCTCCGGCAGTGGTGGTGGAGGTAATGGTGATTGTACTGGTAGCTGTGGTAGCTGCAGGTAAATCTGATTTCTAGACACAGATTTACAGATTTCAAAATACATGTTTTTCTACGTAAAATATAACTGCACAACAGCTGTTAGCAGACACAACAGAAGAGTAGTGAGAACGTATCCAGATCAGAGTTTACAAATTCAAAAGTAATATATTGATTAGGTCTTACATTTGTTTTACATGTTTGAATTCTAAACCAGGCCAACTTGAGCAGGAAAGAACCGAAGTTCAGCAAGCAGGCGTTTCAAACTTGTGGTTATTCTGAGGTCAACAAAGGCAGCAAAACACCAAAACACACACAGACACACACACACACAGACACACACAAAAGAGCCCCAATGTCATGCATCGTAGCCAGAGCTTCTGAGAAACACCAGAGGATTTGTGTCCACCACAGTGTTGCACTTTAAAAATCTGGCAACACGCGATAATACTCGGTTCACCCAGAGGATCACATCCACAACAAATAACAGCCGAGCAGCACAGTGTATTCAGGGAAGAGCAGAACATTAGTGGCACCAAACCATCTCTTAGGCCAGGACTGTGTGATTCATAGCCAATTCCAGTTCACCAGCACCGGGCAACAGTTTAATGGAAGAGATTCGTGCACATCTCAGACCTGATGGTTGGAAAGAGGCATCGAAGCATTAGTGAAGCGTTTATAAACTTTTACAAACTCCCACAACGGAGCTGAGAGGGACCTCGGTATTTATCCAACACCTCCAGACTGAGATCTGGTGCAAGGGAGATGTGAGGTCATATCCAGATGACACCAAAACACAAGCATCCTCTGAGCCGGAGCTGTCCACCACAGCCTCCACAGAGCTCATAGAGGTGTCACCTGATGACAGAGGTGAAGAAGACGAGAGAACAAAACACGAAAACGTCTCTGATTGGGACTTTTCAGTGACTCTGATGCATCGACAATCTCATTAAGTGAAATTATAACATAATTTACCTCTGACTCCGAGTGGCAGTAATTGCAGGTCCAATTTACTAATGATTATTGCAACCAGTCGCAGCCGTAATTATCAAGAGTCAGTGAAGCTGTGAAATTGTCGTCTGGCTTGTTGCTTCATGTTCTGCAGATTCAAAACAGAGTCCAGGTGCATGTTTGTTTAACAGATGAGTCTTTACATTGCAGTTGGTGAGCTACTGGTGCACATGAACACGGGTGTGTGTCCTCTGCTGGTTTAATGAATTAGGATAGATATAGTTTTAAGAGGAAATACACAAAGCATATTGTTGCTTTGTGTATTTTCAGGCTTATTAAAATGTGCCAAATGGACCGGACAGTCCAAGACTGTGACTTCAGTGCAGGAGCCAGATTGAGAATCACGTTTTTAAAAATATGACTCTGTGGACCAACGTGCAGCCTGGTGGTCTGTTGCTTTGAAAACCAAATTATGAAGCTGAAGGAAAGAAACTGTACATGAACAATCCTGAAAACAACATATTTATATTCTTTAAAAATAAGTATGAATCCTTTGATTCTCCACATTTTCCACCGATTCACCACAAACATGTTTTGGTCTCAGTGCTCATCAGACTCTTCACAGCAGCAGAAATAAATTAAAAACATCTCTCATCCCAATCGACGGAGGATTAAGAAGAAAGGATTAAGATGTTTACAGATTTCATTAAAATAACCTTATAAGGCTGGAAGAGACATTAAAGGGCTCCTGTTTCAGTTAGTTTCAATATAACGTCATATACATGTAAAGATATCTTTATTATTATCCTCAGCATCATCAGCAGAGTAAAGAGAGTAAACACAGAGTCAGAGACGAGACATAACATCAACACATCTATCACAAATATGCAAATATCAGATCTGTTGATTCATAGTTTCCATTTAATCCAACCAGCACGTCTTTCTTGAGAGGGAATCACACACAAACACTGAGAGAAGCTGCAGACTCTTACTGGGAGGGGACACGGTTTACCACTGAGCCGTTTAAAACTGATTATTTAAATACGTCGTTTCTTGAAGGGGCCCATTATCATAGAAGTGTGTGATCACATATGCAAAGATTTGCTCACGTATTATCCCGGCAGCACAAATCTTGTTTCTGGTTGTTGTTTCAATCCACTGAGATGTTAGAGATACTGAACATATCTCTAATCCTCAGCTGCAAACCACATTGAACACCTGAACATTGTTCGGTGAAAATGGTGAAACCAGCGACTGATTCTCTTTTAGGCGTCATTCAGACACACAGAGAGAAAAGGGGTTTATTATTATTGATAATGATGGTATCTGTGTTTTCTGTGTGGTGCCTCCCTACCTGTTCAGTTTCAACCCACACTGTCCATGACACTAATCAGCCACTTAAATACCTGCCTAGGTCTCTTCTGTCTGTCTGTGTTAATGTGATTCTCAATCTCAAGAACCATTCATTTTATCAGCTTCACTATTAGCATGTATATTGTTAAGTGCCGAAGGAGGAGCCGGGGGTCCTGAGTGGAGCTTCCCTGAACCTCAGCGCTCGGTGGACGGGACCAGTCGCTGTGGTTCGATTCCTGCAGGTCACTTTTACAGATATAGAATAGATACAGGAAGTGTAGGAAGTGTGAATGGACACGGCCGGTCTCTGTTCCTCTGTGCGGTTCCACATGGGTCCGGCCGTCCATCTGACCACAGAGCAGAATTAATGTGATGAGGGAAAAGGAGGGAAAGAACATAATGAGGTTTATAATTAGCCTGTGGGTTAGAGGGGTGGCCGCTGGAGGTCAGGCCTGAATGCCTCTGTGCTGTCAGGTTAATGCATGTGTGTGTGTGTGTCTGTGTGTGTCTGTGTCTGTGTGTGTGTGTGTGTGTGTGTGTGTGTGAAGGGGGTAACGACCACCAATTAATTCAGATTCATGCAATTTACATCAAGTTCAACAAATACTGAACTTTTGGGGAATTTCCAAGTATAGAGGGAGTCCAAATGCCTGTGTTTTGAATTTGTAAACAAAATGGTTGTTACACACAAGCCGACAGACGCTATCTCTCGTCTCACAGGCTCGGACACAAGCATCGATTAGCTACACAAACTCGCAACGCCCTCCGAAATGGGGCCACAGTTCATGTTGATGCAGGCTGGCCGGGCTGTGGACTGGTTTAAGTGATCTACACAGAACAGGAACTGGTCTCTGGTTGGGTCTTCAGAGGACTGCTGTCAGCCTCTGTCAACACATTTGGCACCATGTAACCGAGCAGGGGAACCGATTTGGCACCAGCACGGTATCTCCATCACGCTGGAGCTGCAGCACCACATACCCCCCCTCCCCCCCTGCCTCAGACTGTGGCGCTGGTTCCAGTAAATTCCCCCGCAAAACACACTGGTGCCCCCCCGTCCTTCACTCTACGGTGTAATCATTAAACATGACCTGGATTCGGCGGCTCGTGAACCTTTATGGTCGGAGGGGTTACGATATCACAGGGGAAGACATTTTTCTGATGTGAAGTCACAGCTGTTAATGTGGGATCTGACCCAGAGTGATGGCTCTGCGGTGTAGAGGTTATGAGAGCAGTAAAAATAATAGACTGCAAAGCCAGGGTTTTGTTGGTTGGTCACTAGCTCCTGTCTATACGGCCGTCCTAGTAAAACACCCTCAGCGTGTGTGTGTGTGTGTGTGTGTGTGTGTGTGTGTAAACAGTAACGACACAGGGTTCATTCCAGGATGCCGGTTTTACGACCTTGACTCGTGTGCACAGGTTGGATCTGAACAATTACCGGGCAGAAACATGGTTTCAAGCAATAAAACATGTTGGTCGGTAACTTCTGAACTGTGCAGCTGCAGAATTCTTAGCTTTCCTCTGACCCCCCCCCCCCCCCTCTTTTACTTGAATCCATACGAGCACACACTTGTTATCATTTTTTTCCCGCCCTGCATACTTTTCTGCCACTTTGCATTTCTGCTAAACACTCCTCGTCTTCTCTTATTCCCAGTGGAACCACTTTGCATGAAATCTCCATGATACCCTGCACCACTGTATCTTGACATCCTGTAAACAGCATCATGACTCTTCTGTGACCTCATCCAGTGTCTGACTCTAATGAACCAACATTATGATTCTCCAAGTGCAGATGGGGACATTCTTTTTAATAAACATAACAAAAATACTGAGTGTGCCGGCTGCATTTATATCATTTGGAATACGGAGCTGCTGATGAAGCTGATATTGGAAAATGCCAAATCTAAAAATTAAATGTTAGATCAATCACAAAACTGGGAGGAAAGATGAGAAATTATGTACGAGTGGCAACGTTTCAGTAATTTCTTTTGGCTTAAAATCTCAAACATTTAACAAATGAGCGTATTTTGTTGATTTGTGTTGTGGAGCCTTGCATGTTTCTCCAGGAGCTGTGGTTTCTACTTCCCAGTTACCTTCACACACACACAGTGATGAGATAAAGAAAGAAATATATCCTCTGATGTGTTTCCATTAATGAGCCTCAAACTGAATGTTCTGAAACCAGACAGATCACAAAACACTTATATCAGTTTTTTTGGGGAACGCTCATTTTTGGAGGTAATGAGAAATTTGCAATTTTGTCATTTGGGAAACTGGACTTGTTGCTGCATGTGGAGATTATTGTGTTATTTTGGTCTGAATGTGCGTGACGGCAATGATGAGTTGGAGGTTTTTGTACATCAATCTAAAAAGGATGTTTTTCCACCAGCAAGTACCAGGCAAAACTTATGAGTTCATTTATACACCAAACTAAAATATTTTATAATTTTTTGGCACATTGGTGGTTTTCTGACTCTGGTGCCATTATGAGATGAACTTTTTTTTAGTTTTTCAGTCAGACGTCTTTATCATTGGATGATTTGCTCTGACATGTGATACAGACGGGTTCCCAGAGGATGATCCATGCGTCAGGATGAACCACTTTCCTGAGAGTTAACAAGAACGTTTGCACTTTACATTCAGGTTCTCTGCTGGAGGGATTCTTATAACTCTGCATCAAGCACCATCATCGGGCCCAAATACTTACAAAGACTCACATAAATACATAAATTACAATTTCATTTTAAATAAAAATTTAAATAAAATCGTACTGCCTCAGTCGTACTTTTTCATTAGTACTGATAAGCAAATATTAGCATGATAAACTAAGATGAAGCATTACAGCTGCTTAACATCAGCCTGCTAGCATCATCGCTATTATTAGCATGTCAAGGTTACGGTTCGATGGTTTGATTGACAGGTCGTCTTGGCTTTGATTAATAGAGACTAACATTGACTGTTTGGACATCTGTCTCCACAGCTTTCAGTGGGAAGTCACATGGTTTAGACCTAAGTGACCTAAACGTTTTAAGCTGTTTGGTAGTTTTATTACAACGTCATCCTTTCTCATATATTTAAATATCAGTCCAGAGGTCAGGGTCGTGTCAACATGTAAACATGGTTCATTTTATGCTTTGTAAACAACTTCTTTGAAAAATATCTTTTCATGTTGACGACAGGCTCCATTTTTTTCAACTTGCATCAGTAAAACGTTAAATTACTGTTGCATGCTGGGGGATGAAGGAAGCTGGCAGCTGGTGTTAAACTATAAACACGGTCCATTTCAAGCCTAGTTGAACATCCACCTTAATCCAAGGTGGGGACATTTTTTTGAGGAATGTTTTCCCAAGTAAAGATGCTTTGCTGCCAGCAGCTATCTGATTCTCTGTTCTTGAAAAGCAGGTGATTTTCCATCTGGAAGAAATAAAAAAAAAAAAACTTGAAAGGGGGGGTTGAATGAGCGATCCTTCAGTGGAGAAGGAGAAGTGTGAGGATTATAGCTGGCATGCAGATCAGTCATATTGCAGTACTTCAGCAATATGGCTTGGAGATTAAAGTGTGTGTGTGTAAATGTACATGTGGGGAAGGCAGCAAGCTACACAATAAAAATGAAGTGGAAGATAGTTGAACATCAAAGAGAGAATCACACAGGAGGAGGTGCTGAGGAGCTTTTCTAAAATCAAGAGACCTGCTGAAGTGTGTTCGGTGGCGTGAGGGAATCGTGCCGGCGTCGTCAGAGTCAAGTCTTTTTGGAATCAACACGGCAGCAAGCAGCTAACATCTTTCAGAGGTCGGTGTAAGAAGATTGTTTCACCAGCTTCTCCGCCGCTATCATTTCCTCTGGGCCCCTGATAACTCATCACCGGGCTCTCGTTAATATGAAATCATGCAGCAGCCTCCTGCTCCCTGGTGTCTGCTGCAGCCTGAACCGACTCTTTAGTCTGGTCCATGTCCCAGCTGCACACATGGAGGAGGCAGGTTGTTTATCAAAGAGACACATTAAGCAATCAATCAATAATTCACCACTAGGGGGCAAAGTAATACACACCTACTGTAATCAAATTGGTTTATGATGCAGCTACAGAGCAAAAAGTTGATTCACTCGTTTTCCCATTCTCCCACTCTGCCTCTGCTTTACTGAACAGCACCACATCACAGGGTTGATGCCGATCAGTCAGGAATCTGTCTCAGAGCTC